>NW_009216335.1:45543-55375 GCF_000690835.1 Fulmarus glacialis
GACTGGCCTGTAGTTCCCCGGGTCTTCCTTTTTGCCTTTTTAAAAATGGAAATTGTGTTTCCCTTTTTCCAGTCAGTGGGAACTTCACCGGACTGCCACGACTTCTCAAATACGATGGATAGTGGCTTAGCAACTTCATCTGCCAGTTCCTTCAGGACCCGCGGATGGATCTCATTGGGTCCCATGGACTTGTGCACCTTCAGGTTCCTTAGATGGTCTCGAACCTGATCTTCTCCTACAGTGGGTGGCTCTTCATTCTCCCAGTCCCTGCCTTTGCCTTCTGTGGCTTGGGCAGTGAGGCTCGAGCACTTGCCAGTGAAGACTGAGGCAAAAAAGTCATTGAGTACCTCCACCTTCTCCATATATGGGCCTAGCAAACAGACTCTCTGTTTGCTTTAGAGATCCTACAAAAAGTTATAGCAGGGAGAAGCGAGGCCACCCATCCTACAGAGAAGCATTTCCATTAATCAGAATTATAGGGCCACCACTGACAAATACAGCATATCTGTTAGCAGAGAGTTAGATGACCTTGAGGGGAACATCACCTTCTAAGAAACTTGTGCCCATAAGACTCAAAATTAGTGGGGTTAAAAGGCCTCACAGGCTTTTGTGTCCTTGGTCGCTTCCTTTGAGCTAAGTCATTCATGGTGATAAAGCACTAAGCACATCAAGTTCCATGAAACTCACTGTCCTGTTCTTGTCGATTTGAGTAATTTCTTAGAACTGTTATTTTTTAGTGATTATAATCTTGCAGGAACCCTGGGCATAGGGCTGAAGGGACCTCATGGATCACTGAATCCAGCCTCCTTTCCTTGAAATTCTGCTGTATAATCCCACTCACAAGACTTGCAAATTCAGGCTTTAAACTAGCAAGGTAGCTTGTTCCCAGTGCTCTATGGATATGGCTTTTCAACATAGTGCCCTGATGCTTAACTGGTTCTGCTGTGTTTTTAGCAAGTTTTATATAATACTTACTCTCTTTACAGCTCTACCTGCAAAGTACTTCAAAAGATTCTCTATTAAGACTACCACAGTAAACCTGCTGACTGCATAATACAAATTCAAAGTAATTCCAGGTCAAACCTTTAATCAGAGAGACCTCTCTAAGCTTCTTCTCCCCTTATTAAAGAGATTTACAAAACCGTGAAGGAGGTTGGAGAGTTAATGATGTGCCATTTAAAAAGGCTCCATTAAGATTTGGGTATTTTTATCTTTTAGAAAAAAAGCATTTGCAGATTATAACTCTAAGGAGACAATTATAAGAGCATTCTGAGAGTCTTTTCACTTGATCTTTAAGGGGGAGAAATGGTACAGCAGAGTATAGGAAAGAAAATACACTGCCTAAGCCTTTTTCTTGAATAGGATCCTAACTAGCCATGTTGCAGCTGCAGTGAAGTGTCTTATGTTCCTGTGATTTATTACTATAAGGGCCACATCATCTGCCAAAGTGTGCTTGTAAGAAATTAAATGGGTTCCAAAGGAAACATTAGAATAAGACAGATTTTAGATTTGCATTTTTACCCTGATTAGTGTCTGTGAAGCTCCTTTGAAAACTTTTCTATCAAAAACAAATACAAAATTATTGCCAAATGCAGACTGAACTTGGGAAGGTTTCAGGAAGGAAGCCCAGTTACCCACAGAAAGGGATGAAGAGACTGCTTACAGGAGTGAGAATGCAGAACAGTACTGAAAGAGAAAGGAAGTGGCAATCTTCCAACATGCTGCGCCTTGGACCAAATTGCTTTCTGTCTAACATGATGAGCTGTTCACAGGCCTGACTTATTCCGTTACCCTTTTAGTTCGGCCTTGGACACTAAGCTTCAAATCAAATGTAAGTAACAAATTAAGGGCTTGATCCTGCACTCCAACTTCCCTTCCACTTCAATTTGAGGAGGGGGAGTGGTATCAACAACTACATTAATGTTGATCATGGTGGTATTCCTGATGGACTTCCAACCAGAAAAATCACCAGAGAAGAAAACTCCCACAATTAGCCTAGCTACTGCTGACAGACAGTTTGGGATGATAGCAGAAGATGAAGCAGCAATATTTCCACTGATCCCAACAGCATCTGTGAACCTCAGAGTCAGTCTTTCAAGACGTTCATTTGCATATGAGCATTTCTGCCAACTTGTATCGATTTCTCAATTTCAAAGGGAAAGAAATTCAGCCTCACAGTATTTGTTCATAGTTGTAAGACTCTGCTTTGTTGTCCTGCTGTAAGTCAGGAAAACTGAGTACAACTGTAAAGAAGTCCCAATACTTCCATCAGAAAGACCTTGGAACATACAATATGAGTCTATTGCACTTTTTTATTTGTCATTAAAGCATGGAAAGAGGCAAAATAAAATACAAATACATGGAAAAGGAAAAATGTGTAATAATCTAAAAAGATTGGCAAGCTGTAACACAGGGTATTCTGTCATGAATGCCCAGAAATTTACTAATACTAACAGGCCAAACAAGCCTCTTGGTCAGTATCAACTTGACTCATGTTGTATAAAACACCAAAACACTAGCAGCGAGAAAGGACTGACATCTTGCTGGCCTAAAGAGGTGACTTGATTTTCAGATATGTCAGGAAGTTGCTCCTCGCAAATGACTTTGTCCCAGATAACATACATTCTGTAGAATAATTGCTAACTTTAGTTTTCTAGGATAGGAATCAAAAAGCACAAATAGTTGCCATGAGACACTGGGAACAAAGCAGCTTTGGTAGTTAACACCACAGAGGAAAATTCTCCCCTGAGTTTATATAGTCTTCAGAGCGAATGTAAAAAATCCCAGGGAATAATCAGAGCATGAACAGCTGGAAATATGTGGCTAATCATGAAAAGAGAAGGGTTTTTTGAACTGGGTCTTCCCAGCTTTATCTGTATTCCTCCCAGAGAAGTTTTGCAGAGCTTCTGCAAGGGATTATTTCTGATTTTGGATTTGCAATAGCAGTTGTAACCAATACCACCTCCCTACAAGCCATGAATACCTCCATCCACATTCAAGGAGCACGAGTTACACCTCGTTACCTCAATACCTTAATCCATTTGCTTTAGCATCAACCTATAAAAGGATGACCTGTAACTGTTCAGTCTTCTACCTGCTTCCTTTTCTCGTTTCATGGTCAAAACAAGCACTTCACCTAAACTACTGCAAATTTCCTTGGGGAAATAGGATCACATTATGATGATTTGTTTTAGAACTATAAAATGTCAGGATCAGTCCATAAGAATCCTTCCAAGTGTATGGCGTAATTCTCTTCCTATACATTATTTCTACAATCCCATTCCAGTTACTACGTTCCAAAGCCTTTTCCTCATGCAGAGAAGCCAGGTAACACATGAGAACCCATTGAAAACATTTCTGACAGCTTCTTTGACAGATGTTCAAGACACACTGTTGACAGTGTATTTTTTAACTACTTAGAATTAATAATTAAAACTGATTCAGCACTGAGAATCTTCTAACTTTGTTCTGATCAGGAAAAATCATGTTCAACTATGAGATGACTAGTATCATTAAAATTCTATTTCAGAGAACTGTTGTTAAGTGATAATTTTGCTCTTCAAATTAGGAGAGAGGATTAATAATTAAATCCAAAGACCTAGTTATATATTTTGGTGGGTTTGTTTCCTAATAGAAAGAATGACTTGAGCAGAAATCCATTAAAATTTTTAGTATTCCCATGCTAGTCTGATTCTAAGCTTTTCCATTAAGTAGCACAGTCATAATGGCATTAAACCACTTAAGCAGCAAAAACAGCACATAATTATCACTTTTAATTCAATCTTTTAGCATGTGAATAGATACTGTACATCACTGATAATTCACACTCCTAAAGAGATTTTTCTATTCCTTCATAGCAGCTTCACAGCCTCTTGTACCAATATAACTGACCCAAACACGTATCATTTTTTTCTCAAGAAAAATTCCTCAGAACAATGAGGTAGCAAAATTAAGCCCAGATGAAAGAAGGCGTAACAATCAGCTACTGCTTTATTCTTACCTTAAGGTAGATATTTAGATATGAGTGGGAATTAAGGCACCATTATCCATGTATCAGCATATCAGCATTTGAAACTATGACTGTACTCTCAGAATTATGAGCACGTTAGATATTGCACATATTAAAAAAAAAAAATTCCCACATAGAGACTATAAAGTACATGGAAGCTCTATAGAAATGAGGGGAGAACAGAGAAGACTATGCAGCACGTAGCATCCCCACCCTTGCCCCTCCACAGACCCCACTGCATTTACCACCTGGGACCTCCTTCCCTTGGCAATCAGGAAGTATGACATCTTATCTGTACCTGCTGCCCCACGCAGCAGTGACAATGGCTTGCTCCCTGCCATCAAAGGACTGCTGGGAGGTGCAACTGGTGTGAACAGAACCGATATTCACTTCGCACCACTGCCACCCTCAATGCCAGCACTGCCGGGAGCCAGGAGCAACACTGAGCATTGTAGGGTCGGGGATCCCCCAGGTGCCTTTCTCCTGGTGCTCCCTCCCATACGATTAAGCCTCTGGCACACTGTAGATACTACCACAGTGCTAAGGAGCAGTGGCACCTTTGTGTTTTTGTATACGTTAAAGGGATTTGTACTGGCCAATAAAAGGCAGAGCGCAGGAGCGCTGAGGTTTAGCTGTTGACAGCAGTGCCTCTGCTAAAGGCTGCAGCGCAGTAGCTGCAGTAACAGAAGGCTGTGCAAGTCAGGAGTCTAAATACAGCCCACCGTTTACAAACCAAACCGAAAGAAACCAGACAGCACGCTAGGACTGGCCAAGCTGAGCCCCTGTGAGACAATCGTCAACATCTGTTTGAGAGAGAAAGAGGCTAAAATCTGACACATCGACTGATCTCAAACGCAGCAATATCAGATCCTATGCGCTCACCTCTTTTGCCTGCAGTCTGTGCTACTCCTGCTCACCCATGTATGCTATTAGCACCGCTTACATCCCTGCTTCACCAGAGAGCAAAAAGCTTCTACATCTGATCACAGTGCCAGAGTGACAGCATCCCCTCCTACACAGAACAAGCTCTCTCTTTCATGGGTTCTCAGCTAGCAGGTAAAGATGAAGCAGATCTTTCCCCACCCCAGGACCAGGCATATAACATTTGTGGCACATTCCTCTCTGCTAAATCACAGATTTACAGTTGCAGTACAGGGCTCTGAATTGCTGCTCTAATGTCGTTGATAATTCCAGTTTGTTGCAAACACATATCTAGCAGACATTTTTGTTTTGCCTCTGCACATACAGCTTGGGAGTCTCCTATTTCAACATCAATATAGGAAAGCAAATGCCTGAGAACCTAATACTTCAAAACCTCAGTTTCCTTGGTGAAATGAAGGGATGTCAACTTTTGGTACAAGAAAGCATCTCATGGAAGCTACTGACATTCAGGTCTGTCAAATGCTCTGCTATTTCCATCCTTCCTCTTCCTCCTCTTCCTTTAGTGGGCTAATGTCAACAGAAGTTCACAGATCTTTCCATCTAGTAACAATAACTATTTACTCATCATAACCCTTTTTACAATAAATACCATGCCAGAAGCTTTTGTGTATCTCCAGGTTGCAGGTAACCAAACTGAGGCAATGTCTAAAGAAGATTTTCTCAGACAGTGGACCAGAACTCCTGTAGACCAAAACACAAACCTAGTCCTGTGCTCAGGCTCCACAAACTTCCGTAAATCATTTCAAGGCAGTGCCTGAAGAGCAAGGTTCCCCTTCTGGCTTGTCTGTGTGCCACGGGGCTGTCTTTGTAACTGCTGCTTGCAATGGTTCTTCTTACCTACGCAATCTGAGCCTGAAAACCGTAATTTGAGATCGTAATTTTCTGCAGAGGCCCTTTTTCAAATAACCTCAGGTTGACAAAAGCAAGCTCCTTAAAGATGAAGCAAAATCACTTCATCACTGTTTCATGCATTTTATTTTAAAGGACTGTTAAGAACCCATTCTTTCTGATAGAATTCTATTTTCATCTGCACTTTTTTTTTCCTTTGGGAGCTTGAAGAGTAAGATTTTTCTCTCTCTGCCTTTTTTTTTTTCCCTGTCTGTTTCTATTTGATCAATGATGATTCTTTATTTCCTATGCTTCTAAGAGAGTTGACATTAAAATGTCTAGTTCCTATTTTTTTTCTGTTGTATTTGTGCATTAGAGCCATTCACAATGATGTCAGCCCAGCTCTGGGCATTGTCTCTGCTAGTTCAATTCCATCTGAATTGCTGGAGCTAGCAGGACATTAGCATTCACTTGATTGTTTTGGCATACCCAAATGTGCGTTCAGCTACACACATTAAAAACTGAAGAAATTATAAAGCAGTCCAAAGTTGGTAAGTTCTTTTGGAGTCACACATCTTTTGCTTCTCATACATCTTCCCATGCTTGAGGGCACCATTTAAATAGTGGCTATTTCAATGCCAAGCCCTTCCTTGACAGTGCTCATGGATGAAAGATGAGAGAAAAGTGATTTAAAACTATTGTTTAACACAGTTAATCAATTTAACAGATTTCAAGGCTAAAAGATCATATCATGCGTTATCTCCTGTAAAATGTGGGCTATACAATTTCATCCTGTAATTCCAGCATTTTGTCCAACAATTGGAGAGGACACTTCTTCAGAAGTAAATACTTCAACTCGTTTTGAAATTAGTATTAAAAATATAACACTATCTCTCTTGTTGACTTTAAAACTTTCTTCCTTTGTCCAGTGCCTACCCCTGTGACAAGGTCTGTGTCATACGTGGTTGTGCACACTTGCTCAAGATGCATGTGACCTGCAAAGAATCCATGTCTTTCCAGATTCCAGACTTTGGAGTGTGAAACTGAAGTGAAGAGGATGCAGGGTAAAGTTTTCAGAAGAGGGGGCTAAAGTTTGGCTCCAGAATCCATCCTCCTCCAAAAGAAATGCTGAGCTGAGCAGCTCCCTGTGAAGTGAAGAAATCTGGCTTTACCTACCTGCGAACTAGAATCTCCACCTCACTATTTTATGACTTTAGAACAGGGATTCCCAAACCTTTTCCAAAAATAGGATTGAATGAAACAATGGAAGTATTAGGCATGTAACAAAACACTAATAGTTGGCCTCTTCATAAAAGCCCGTTTCCTGCACTGTCTCTGTTGGCTTCAGTGGGAGTTCAGCTATTCGAGATGAGAGTTTGCAATCTTCAGACCATAACCACACTTGACCCCCTCTTCTGATGGAGTCAGATGGACGGGTTAGAACTTGAGTGTTTTCCAGCAGCTTCAGCATTATAAATATATGGGTGATGTGACAACAAAGTCAGCTGTCCCAGTTCAACCATACCTTTGCATTTCTCATAATTTCAACAGTATCTTCTGATTAGGGGTTCTTTCTATACAGCATATAGCTCAACTGGTGTTTTAACTGCCCAGAAACGTCTGCAATAGCTCACCTCTAGCTTCGGTTACCCATTCTGAATGTTACTGCGCTGCTCCAGCCCAGCCTCTCTGCTGCACGCTTACGTAACAGGGAGACAGATGAGTGTTTCCAAGAGACAGTCATTTGTGATCATTAACAAGCAGCCACTGCAAAAGATGACAACTCATGTGTCAGCTGTAACGTTTCACATTAATTGGAACGAAATTCCTATCAAATATGTTTTGATAATAGCCGATGTCTCATGGACATTTTGGACCACACAATGAGAACATAATGTTTGATGTCTTTCCCTGGAGGCAAGGAAGAGCATCGGAAGGCAAATGCAGCTGCAGCCAGCAAGGAAAGACAAACAGAACACAGCAGGGGATCCACTGTCTGTCAAGACAAGCAACAGCCACGGAGCTCTTCAGCTCTGTCAGCAGTTTAGATCCTGGCACAGGTCTGTAGGTTTCAAAAGCTGCTATTGTTTGAGAGTGTGCTAGAGATACTACGAATGGTCAGTAGCAAGTAAGGGGTGAAGCTGCGGCTAAAGAACATCTCAATGGACAGCAAGTCAGCACTCAAAGCTGACATCTGGCCGATATTCTGTGTGCATACACAACTACATGTTTTAATACAAAACTAAAGCACAGCCATTTGTGGTGATCTTAGAGGAGCCAGCTCTTCTGGTTCATTCCTACTGTGTGACTCAGCATCTCCCTTGGCTTTCCTCACTTAACTTCCATCTTAGGGCTGGCCCTTCCTTGGTTATGACATTTGACTGGTTCCCAGCCTATGGCGGAATGACTTCCAACACTTACCTCCCGCGGTTCTTAAAAACAGTTTCTTGTAGTAATTTGAGGTGGATAGTTTCCAGGAGTACGTGTGTCTAAATGAGCTCTAATATAACAATAGCTGTTGCGAGATCTTAGGCATTATTATGCCATTTTAGTCCTTTTAACGCCAAGCAACAATTTCAAGCAACACAGAAGCCAGAAGAGTTTCTTCAGGTTTATAACATGCTTTACATGTTGCTTAAACATTCTCTTCACTGATCTGCTGCTGGATAAAAGCAACATTGAAAATACATTAAAGTGACAGTCAAGATGTGTAGCTACATTAGTCACTCTGTCAGAGCCTTGGAAAGCACCTCAGTGAAGTCAAGCAGGAAAACAATTTGTTGAAGCATCAGCTGAAGCAGTGAGTCGCAACTCATTCAAATCTCTCTAAAGTACATGATCAAGCAACTGCTGAAGCCCCAAAAGCCACCATTGATTCTGCAAATAGGAGATATGTAACACAAACTTTAAACTTACCTCCAGTCTCTGGTATGTGATAACAACCTGAGTGTCCACCTATTTATCCCTTAAAAGCAGCCAGGTGGGAAAAGACAGGGTGAGTGATGTTCCCTTAGTGTAGTAACAGAACTGCCCAAACATACAAACTGACAGTATTTTTCTATCACAGTGTGTAATTAGGGTTTAGTTCCAGTGAATGGAGCCATTCTGGACATACACTGATCCAACCAAAATCACTGTTTTGTAACATTTTTACCTGAACCACAGGCAATGGTTCCCCAGGCCCAGAAGAGTCAAGCAATCGATGGTCTTACGATCTTTTCGCCAAAAATAACATCGTTAAGCTTTGATGTCTACAGTATAGCCACAAGGCTAAAAAAACAACTTACTTGAATAACTGAGGCATCTGGGGAACCCAGCCAGACGCCAGAGAATCCAGAGCAGCTCAGCTGTACACTGGCTTAAATAAAACCCACTAAGTTCAGGGCACACCTTACAATATAGGGAAAACCTATATAGGATTTTATCCTAACCCTTATGGTGGCCTAAGGGTACACTACAATCAGCTAATAAAGAGATAAAACATGTAAAACCTTTTTTTTTCTCCAAGAGGCTGGTGGAAAAAGGGAGCAAACTATTGTTCAGTGATGCTCGTTCAAATCAGATGTCAGTTCTAAGCTCTTGCAAGATGATGTGTAGAAAGCAATTCTGACACTCTTCTTTCAATCTGGAGCTCAGGAATAATTATCACTAAAGGAAAGGAAAAGTTGTGTTAGTAGAAAAATGTTTTGGCTTTACTCTTTAAATATTAACTAATCTTGTGTGTGAGTTGTGCTCTATGCCAGAGGAAAGGAAAACAAGTGAAATGTACTATGCTTCCAGCACAGTTTATTGTATCGGTTTGGAAATTTAGGGCAGGGTACCCAATCGGCGTCAGCAGATTTGATCCTGGATATGGTTTAAGGCCGGTTCTGGCTTTCCTTCGCCATCCTGTCCCCATTCACGTACCTTCTGATTTAAAAGCGGCGGGTTTGCGCTAGGAACCGAAACCGCTTTCCCCGTCAGCTCACAAAGCGAGAGACGGGGATCAATGCAGCGAACGAACCCGGCCTGCGCCAGCGCGGGCAGGGCGCAGCACCAGCGGGGCAGGGGCAC
>NW_009216336.1:0-48688 GCF_000690835.1 Fulmarus glacialis
CTCGGGTGGATCCCATCCAGCCCCATACAAGGAACATTGTTGAGCAGACACTCTGCACTTGACAAATAAATCCAGAACAAACTTGTTCAAGCCATTCAACATAGAAAAAAAGGCCTAAGGTCTTACTAGGAAAAGAGAGGGGACAAAATAAAGGAATACTCAGGGTAAAAGTTATCTAATGAAAAACTTAAGACTTAAGAGTAGATTTATACCAAACACCTGTAAAATTACAAAATGATGCACTGCTAAAACGTCAAAAACTTTAGCTTATGATAAAAACACTCGGAACTAGAAATTTTGTAATACAGCTGAACTTTTTTTTTCTGAACAGATTCAAAGAGCTTTAGCACAAATAGTCTCATTTTCTAAATTAAACATATAAGATAAATAAAATAAATTACATTTACCCTCTTGAATTGAAAAAAGCCAGTTAAATGCATTTTAGAATCAGTAAGAACTGCAGAATCCACACTCCATCAAGCTGTTACCCAGTTTTTATAAAATTAAGAGATACCTTCAGAAGCCTTAATATGATAATGCATTAATATAATAGTGCATTGTGTCTCAATATCACTACAGAACAACTTTTAAAATGCAAAACAAAATTAAGTTGCAACACAACCCGATTCAATCTAATTTGTCAAATCCCATTTGGTCAAGTTTGCAAACTCCTTTCTGCCAACATCAGCTGTTTTGATTGCCAGTTAGTAACAACATTACTATTACTGCAAGAAAAGGTGAAGCCACAGGCACCACTATGGCGCACAGACCTCTTACTGCCTTCTGCAAATACGTGCTTTCAGCAAAGGGCTGCTTAAATGGATTGATGGTCTCACTGCTGGGTAGAAGAAATCCTAATAAACTGGATACGAGTCAAACACTGCAAACCTCTAATTTACTCAAAAGCTTCCAAAATTTCGACTATCACAGTTATTTCTTACATTAATATGATCAACTCACTTGGTAGAACTGGTCGGAAAATCATAAAAGCAGTAAACATGTTCTGTACGTAGGCAATAGTACTTGGGAGTAGTTGGGAATTTTCTACTTAGTCAGGGGAGAATATGCAGGGGTGCATAGAAAATGCAGATTTTGATTTTTCTAGTAGTGCAGAATACGCTACAATTAAGTAGATTTTCTCAGGTCCGTTTAAAATTATAATGGGTCAATTTAGTTTACTCTGTAGTTCGACGATTTATTTTCTTCAGTTACAAAGCTGCTTAAGAATTTCTTGCGTCCAGGCTGCAGCTCACTGCTTCTCACGGTTATGGCAGATAACTGAAATTTACTGGGTTAAAAAATGTCAGATTTGTCTCAGAAGTTTAAAAAAAAGGTCACTTTTTCGCTTTGATATTCCAGAATATCAAGGCAAACATCTACATGAGCAGAGCCAAGGTGGTAGTAATGAAAACATCTCATGAAACTGCCCCTCAGTTGGCAGAAACCGCACGTACACCAGGAGCGTAACTATTTGTTGAGTCTTACATTGAAATACGTAGGAGAACTCCATCAAAACCACTTCTTTTTTAAAACTCATTAGTTAAAGCACATCAGTTCCTCGATTCAGTTCAGAAGGGACCATACCAGGGCCTCCAGGACTGGCACACAGGAAGGAACAACCTACCTGGGGCAGGAGGCAGCAGGACTGTGGGTGGCAGCAGCTTTCAGCATTTGCCAAAATACACCTTGTGGTGGACCCTGTGAGACCTTCGAGAAGATCAAAGGGCTTGCTGATGTCAAAAGGGGCCATCCTGCTGTTCCCAGCTTCTCTTGCACTGGCCACGTGCTCATCTGACCTCTCAGCTTTTTGCCAGCAAAATAACAATTCAGGAGGCAAAAAAAAAAAGTGACAAGTATTAGGGCTGGCACAGGAGAAACAGGAGGAGTGCCTGGACTACAGGATGAGAGAGAGGAAGCCTTCAGATGAACTCCAAGGTGTCATGACACTTCACGCTTCAAGACCTAGTTAAAATTGCTATTTGAACAATTCATTGTTTCAAGCATTTCTAGGAAAATGAAACAAAAGAAGCGAACTTCATTTAAAGACAGGTTGGGAACAACTGTCAAGAGGAACAAGGTCAGCATCAATTCCCTTGATCATATCCCTTATTGCTGTAAAGTACAAACTGCTTTTACCTTTTAACAGTTGATTAATATGACTAGTTAAAATTGCTAGCCTCCACGGGATGAAGAGAAACAGAAACATGTGAACATGTGTTGAAAATTGAAGGGTGGTAAGAAGGTAAGAAATGAGTAGGCCATCCCCCCAAACTCTTCAGGAAGCACAACTTTTAGTAGCCAGGTTCTGAATTGTGGTTCCCAGCCTCATTTCAGAGTTCCCAGCTCCGTGTCAGATGCGAAGACGACCTCATTTGCACTGAAGCGCACGGCCTTGTTTTGAACAACACTTTGAAAGATAAAAGAACTTTCCTCTTCAGGCACAACAACACAGCACCACCACGCTCCATGGAACACCACTCAAAAAAGAAAGCAAAAACAAAACCAAAAAAAGGGAGAGAACGCTCATGGCTGGCACTGCTCTGAGACAACTCAACCACTAAGTTTTTCTCTTTCAGTTTTCACAGTATAACCCAAAATATCTTGGTTTCATCCTGATTCTTGTCAAGAATACTGCTGAGAGCTCAGAACTTTTTATAAAATGCATTTAACTGGGAAGCTGGGAACAAATCCATTTAGATGAATTGTAAAATGAGGGCTTAGCATTCAGTGGCACAAAATGACAGGCACATGCTGAAATTAATTAACCCCACTGGCTTGGATGTAATACCTAGTGTCTTTAAATGTACCATTCCTACATTTCTAAAACTATTTAAAAAGAAAATCTAAAATGTCGTGAGAGTAAAGGAAGGGACTGAAAGTAGAATTGAGCTCCTCATTCTGGTTTTGATTTCTTAGTGATCTTAGCAAATCACTAACTCATTCTTCACTTTCTGCCTTGTAAAATTGAGAAAAAACTTGATATATATCTGACACTTTTAATATGAAAAGCACTTTAGAGAAGCTTTTTGACACAGGATGAAAGATTGTACTTTGCCATACAGAATAGCTGTATTACCTAACACGCTCATTATACACTGCCAGAGAGCAACAACTTTCAGCATATTTTCCTCTTATTATTCCTCATTCTTTGACCATGTTCAGTAATTATGGATGGAATTTTGTAGATTGCTTTAGTGAATTTAGGAAAGTAATTCCCTTAGAAATCCAGACAAACCTGTTTCTCAATTGTTCAGAAATGTTTTAAAGAGTCTTGCAGGTATTTGGGTAGGGTTTTTTGTAATGCAGCCTTCTCAGTCCACAGAGTTTCAAAACCAGGAATCATCCTTATTTAAAATCTCTGGCATTTCTTATTGCTATACATGGAAAATAACCCAAATGAATTATTTTTCCTGTCCGGTGTCACTACACACTGCACACATGCCTATACAAGCAGCATTCACATCACAAACACAATTATTTGTGATTTCTACGCTTATGTTTTTGGGTCACAACTCAGAGCCAGTTTTTCTTCTTCTCCCCGTCTGTCTCTGTTGTATGGGCTGCACAGAGGCACAAAGATAAGATGACCACATTGTGAACGTTACATGATCATTTTTGCTGCACACATTAGCCCGGCTCCCCTGGCTGTGCTTACAGCTATTGGAATTTCTCTAGCAAATCAGAATGATTTTTGGCACACTTCAGACTCACTCTCCTTCACCAGAAATTGGCCTGCCTATTTTAGAAACAATCAGAAAGCACCAACCACACATTTATTTGACTACCTGACCTGCCCTTCAAAACAGTTATTACCATGCAGAATAATGACATTCTGCAAAGAGGAAAGTGCCATTCTCAAAAGCAGCGAGTGCATTTGGGAATCATTTCAGCAAGCCAAACAATGCTGTTCAGCCAATGAACTGACATCACTCCTAAAAATACTTCTTTGTATGTCAGTGAAAATGACGCCCAGACACACTAAACAAGGAGGCTGTATGTTACTTGTGGGTGGCAGCCAGCCGAGACTGCTATCTCACTACCCATCTGCTTCTTCCACACTGCCAAATCCTAGGACCTTTATTAAAAACAGGACTTGAATTATGCAATTTGCCAGACTCTGCCCCTTTCCTACTACTGACTCAACATAGTGTCATACTCGCGTCTAGAGGAAGGGGAAAAAAAACCCCGCTTCTCTCCCATAGGCTTTCACAGGAGGTTCAGCCAAAATACATGAGTTGCTGTTGAAAATTCTTAGAAAATTCATGGCTCCGTGTATTTCTATTTTTTCAACTCCTCATGCCAGCACATTTTCTGATTCTCTTCAGAATGAAAGTCATTATAGAGAATAACTTAGCCAAGCGCAAAGGAATCCAAAGGGATGTCTCCTAATGAAGGCGCGTCTCCTCACAAGCACTATACCATGGAGTACTGTGGGGAAATTGCTGCAGCAGAGCATGACAAAAACTTGGGCTGCAGAATGAGCTGGTGAAGGGTTCCAGGACTCCTCAGCTGAGATCTCCACCTGAGGCTGCCTTGGGCCTGTAAGCATACCCAAAGTTTAATTTCGGTCACGTGCTGGGAACGTTGTCTGTGTCTAACAAGATGTTCCAGATTCCAGAACTATTCCAAGAAGCATTCACTTCCAAAGTCTTACAGCAAAACAAAGATTTGGAAGGAATTTGGAACATTATTGTCTGCCCTTTTAAACAAAACTAGAGAGAATGAATAAAAAAAAAAGTCGGTGAATAGCTTGAATTACCAAGTACAGGATTGCTATATAAACCATTTGCACGTACTTACATGAAATTTCCAAATTATATTTTTAACGTATTTTGTAATTTTTTTTTACCGGCTAGAGAATACCAATACTACATAGAATGAATACACATTTGCAAAATGCACTGTAGAGAGGTGTAATTGGCTCTCGATTGTGGACACTCAAATTCGGCAACTTAATACCTCACTGTATCGCTATACGGCAACTAACCCACACGCTGCAGGACAGTCTGCAACAATGTATATTACATTTCAGCTGAGACATTAGCAAGTGTGGTAAAGCAGAACTGAGTAAGAAAGATTAAACAAAAGCAAAACAATTCCCCCCCTCTCCCTTACACTGTTTTTGCTCCTTTGGAACTAAAGATTACTTTTTGTTTGCTCATTGCCCTTTTGGGGCAACTTTAGCCCAGTCATTAGATGAAACTGTGTTCTGTCTTTTGGCTTAAATCTTTCCGGCACTTTCAGAAGTCCTACCCAACACTTATATCATTTATAAGTGCCCCATAGGCCACAGCTGATCTTAATATACTTTTCTGAACATTTTTACATCATAAGATTTTTATCTTATAATTTTGCCTTTTCACTTCCTTTTAAAGATATACCAAAGAAAGAATCATTTTCTTACTGTAAATTATTCCACTTCAGGGCAGTAAGGAAGGGCGTGGCACAAGGCGGTGCGCAGTCTGAGTAGCAGAGGAAATTACACTTTAAACGGAATAAAACCAGAAAAGGAAAGCTTGCTAGAAGAAACCCGTGTCTAACAAGTGTGCTTGAGCAGCAGGGCTGCTGTGTTCTTAAACACGTCAGTATTAGCAAAGGCCACAGCAAAAAGTATAGCCTCCATAACGGTATTATGTTGACTATCTTTTCCATGCATTCAAAAATATTGCATGATTATCAAAATAAACTGAAAACAGAACAGAGGAAGCTTTATGAATAATGCAGAACTGCACAGTAAAACTTTAAATACACTCAAATTAGACAAAGTTGCAGTAGAAACGTTGACTTTTTAAAATATATTTGGCTGTTCTACAGAATACACAGTAGTGAGTAAAGACCAGTGTCTGTTATACTACAGTAAGAGTTCATCTTGTCTCAAAATTTCTATTGGTTAAAAGTTTAGGCTTAAGCTTCAGCAGAAAAAAAAAAATCTTTTGGGTGTTTTTTTTTTGTTGTTGTTGTTTAATTTAGGAAGTAACTCCCTTTTATAAACAACACGCACTCTGGGGCCAAGATAATTTTACTGTGCACTTGTTATTTAAATGAGTGCGGTGTCTCCGTATGGCCATATGGATGCTAGATATATGTTATATACTCAAGGGGCATTGAAGGGTTTAAAGTACATATGTTAACAAATAATGCTGAGTTGGCACCCATGCATTGCTGTCTTCACTACAGCATACAGTAATATATTCTATTTTTTCATTTATTATTTTCCTTAGAAGTATTTTTAAGAGCTAAAAAGCACCTGGGGATTTCACAGAAACTTTACTTTATAATCAGGTTATTTCAAGAATTACACTACTGGAAGCATCCCATTGCTTGCAGTCAGTTCTGGTATGGTAAAGCATACTTTTATCTATGCTGTTCAAAGCAAAACCAAAACCAAATTCCATATACATAACTATAAATATTGGTTAAATCTAGAATTCCCAGACAAGCTTCTTAGTATTAACACTTCTCATTTATTATGATACTATGTTAATTCATGCCAGATGGAGACTATTCAAATGTTCATGACTTGTACTTGTCATGAACATATGTTCCTGGAATAATGGAGTGGTTTCTTAGCAAACAACAACCCATATTTAAAGACCTATGATGAGGCTCATAAAAGAAAAAACATAAACAGAGAAGGGCACAGCTGGAAAAGGAAAAATTCAGGTTTTTCACTACCTACAGGGTTATGGAGGGTAATGGATATTAGGAATAATAAAGGCTTGCTTGCACAGCGCTGTCATTGATTAAGCCATCAGAGATAGGTGCTGTAGAAGAAAGTATCTGCTATTTATTTTTTAAAATATTCTGTTTAATTAAAAAAAAAAGATTCCTCAGCTTGTTGCCATAATGCCCTTGAATTATGAGCACGGTTCCTCTTCCCTACCTATGTGCCTCATTCCTACTGCCAGAGTTAACTTATACCTGAATGCTTCATTTTCAATACAATTAAACAATTGCTTTTGGGTTTTGCCCTAAATTGCAAAGTATCTCCAATTAACTTTGTTGCAGATGGGCTGGTTTCTGATCGTGAGAAGATGATCTGACTAGTTAAACGCTCTTCTCTCCCCTTTGAAATAGACAGAGACGGAATTATTATCGCTAACGTGATGAAAGGTTTCAGAACACCTTCCTCAAATTTTGTCAAGGAGTGATACAAACTCCAAACCTAACTTCTGTCCTGTCATAACTAGAACATGCAGAATTTCCAAACTCTTTGTGCATGTTTGAATGTGAAGATTTGTAAAAAGAGAACTGTGAACAGTGGATTAACTTTGAAAAAAAGCAGCAGAATTGAAAATGGCACATGATGGACTGAGGTGGGTGACAGGGGTATAAGTGGGAAGACAGAGAAAAAAATCCATGCAAAAAAGGATCGCACACTCCAAATGGATAGAAAAGGAGTGGTATAAGTGGTTATGAAAACCCATTCAGAGAAAATGAGCACCAAAGGAAACTCACGAAAATATAAACATTATCTCCAAGACCCAGAAGTCACATACAAAGGAAAGAAATTGTAATAGGAAAAAAGATACTTTTGTGTCAAAACAAAAACACTAAGTGAATTGGAAAGCTTGCACTGCATGTCACACCAAGAGTTTTAAGCCTTAAATTTCAGATGTGCAGAGATGTCAATAATCACAGAAGCAATTTTTATCCTTACACTAACCGAGTTACATCATCTCTAACAAAAACGTTAGAAGGAAATGTCTGTTTAAAATACTAAGGCATGTCTAAACAACAAACTTCCAAAGGCACTGTCAGAGGCAGACTGCAGGAGGGAAAATTACCCTTTCGGTAGGTAATTCTGCCAGAGCACAACTTGTTCTCCCTCACTGGACGGTGCGGTGTTGATGCCCATCGCAAAGCCTCAGGCTGTGCAGGAGAGGCAACCCGGTCAGGAGCGCATAGAAAGCTGATCTGTGAGCCGTCAGCTGTATTTAGTGTACATGCAGTCATACTGACAAAAATTCTGCCAGAAAAACTTGATTTTATTTTATTTTTTCCTGCTGGGGAAGGGGAGAACAGGGAAAAGCCAAAGTGAAGAGAAAAAGATGTGAGTTGCTGATGCCTACTGGTGCATAGCAGCGGTTTGGGGTCACACTCTGTGTCCACGGGAGAAGCATACACTTATACAAAGTCTGTCCTACAATCAACTTCATGTGGATATGGTTTCTGTGATGAGCTAACCTTGTCTTGTCTCCTGTATTTTCCTCACAAACCCCACCAGATTTTACTGAGCTAGTCACCTCAAAATAGAGGTCTATACCCTATGCAGTCTGTGTATATGCAACAAATTACAATTCAGTCCAATATTAAACTACCAGACTGATGTTCTTCAGAGTATTAGAAAACTAATGTAACTAGTTTCTTTAACAGGTATTTTCACTTCATGCGCCTGTCTTATCTTCCAAACTGGCTGTCAGAGATCACAGTTCCCAAAAGAGGACACTGGTTGCAGCTGCATGTTGACATTTCAGAGGCTCCACAAATTCATTAGACTAACCGAATCAATTCATAGCCTAGTAATACACACCATCTCAGGCTGCTCAGCATCTTAGGCTGCTCACGGTCAGGACAACGTCCCTTTTGGAAGGGCAGATGAGAGAAAGGAAGAGACAGGAAATAAGGACTGTAAGAAATTTTTAGATTTTTAATTATCATGATAGAATGAGCTTCTGCAGCACTGAAAAGACCGTTACAATATTTATCAAGTTCTGCCATTAGTAATGGCAGCATGTTTCCCCCTCTATGCTGACTCAATGTGCATAGAAAATGAAAACCTGTTGGATGAGATAATAAAATGTGCATGTGTTCTGCCTGATAGCAGTAGCCCTGGTGATAATCCCATGAATTCCCAAAATATGTCCCAGCATGATTCAGAGAACAAGTATTATATCCTGCATAGAAAAAGAAGGGGAAAGGAAGGGGCGGTAGTAAGAATGACCAAAACCCCAAGCCTAACAAACAGATAAAAAAACCCTCCACACAACTGTTTCTTTCAGAAAAAAAAGCTAAAAGCAAGTATTCAGCCTTTGTCAAATATAATCTAAAAATCCCCATCACTCAATAAAACGTACATGAGTTTTAATTTATCTCTGTCATGTATGCTTTGTTTACAAGCACTGAGAAATGATCTCCAAACCATACACCTTTCTGTGGCTGAGACAGATCATATGTGCTCTTGAATGCAAAGGATAATACTGTTACAAATCCTAAACATATTTTTTTCCCCATATGAGAAGAGCTGCTGTACAGAAGAGGGGGAAAAAAAAAAAAAATTGAGAGATGCAATAATTTTTGTTCTTATGTGTATTTATCCATTACTTGAAAAAATGGCAGCTTTCTGTTTTCAGTCTTCTGAAAGAGTGGGACAATGAAGGAAAAGTTGAAAATATTTTGCATACTCTTTAGAAGTGGTGAGCTAAGGTTACTTACGCCTAGAATGTGTGCATGTGTTCGCACATAATCCAGACACATACACAGGCATATATATATGGAAACATAAATATGAACAGCTTTTTAAATAGATAGTGCTACCCAAACGCTACTGTTAGTAACCAAGCAGAAAAAGAAATACATTCTTGTTCTTTTTTTTAAAATGATTTGTTCAATCGCTTTTTACCACAGACCATTTAACTTGCTCTCTCCTTCAGTGACAGAAGACAAATCAAAAACTGTCAGGTATTTTAAACTGTGATCTGCGCTACACTTGAAGTTTGAACCACAGCTCAAAAATCATTGGACTCAGACCTACAATTGTTGCTATTCCTAGATGTGTCACAAAATTCAGCTCTGCTTAATTCAAAAATAGGACAAAACGTTGTTCAAGGCAAAGAAGACCTACAATGCCATAAAGCCTACGAACAATCCAAATAGCAATGTATTCTCATCTCCTCACCACAGCAGCACAGCAGCTGTGCTGATTCATCTACTAAGCCTCTTTCCCATGCAAACGCCTGTTTTAACCTGTGCAGCTTTCAAATATTTTACCCTTAAAAGAATGATGTATTCCCTGACCTTTCTCTCGTTCCTATTCCCAGTCCGATTCCAGATTCACCCTGAAGCTGTTTGCTACACTTGCAGTCTCCCCTTTTTCTAGAATGGATCTCTCGCATCTCCCCAGAAAATGCACCTTCTCCTGCCCTTTTTGCAGCCGCATTCAGCATCTTGCTAAAGTCTCAGCCTACTAACTAGCCCTCCTGAAGGAACAGTTCCCCACCTCACTCGTGACTTTTCAATCATTTGCTGTGCATAGGCGAGCAGCTCCTCTCACCACATATTTGAATATATTCAGTCAATGAACAGAATTCTTCACAGATGATGCACAACTACATTCAGTTATGAGGATGACATTAACGGTCAGCAAAAGTTGCAAATACTGCTGTCCAGAACAAGTTGCATCACTAAATCCATGTATAAATATTTTTCTACTGTCTACTCTGAAGATGACGGTACTCTATCTGAACACATGCATGTATACATCTAGAGTCATGATTTGTTTCTTTACATTGAGCTAAAGTTCTCCAGGAAAGTTCTTCTTTAATAAGAGGATAAATTACTCAGAGTCATAATGGGTTATGGAAAAACTTTTAGTTCAGCGGTTCAACTTGACTCTCTTGAAAAGTTTTGGGTGCCAACTGGGACATAAGAAATGAGGAAAGAAAAGATACCGAATCTCTGCAAGTATTTTTCTACCTAATACCTGAAAAGTAGGAACTCCCAGAAGTAGCAGGAGATACTGGCTGCAATACTGAGTCTGCTCAGTAGTAGCCCATACGGGATGTTCTGGAGCATCTAATACACGTGAGGAAAAAACTTGCAAATCAAGGCTTCTTGAAGGACTTCTTTCTATTGACCCTTGAAAAAGATTCTGCATGACTTTTCCTGTCATGGTTGAACATCGAGATTTCACCAAAGGAAAAATATTCCGAAGGACAAACCCATCAGAAGTCAAAATTCTTTATAGAACAGAGTGCAATAAAAAAACCCTATACTCCAAGTCTAAAATAGTACATCTTCCATCTTCTATTCAGTGAATAAATCAGTGTTACTAAACACAATGAAAAGGAGAAAAAGGACACTCTGCACTTTATTTGAAATATACTGCCCATACTCAATTTTGTATTCCTTTTGTTATTCAGTGAGTTGAGTAATGTTTTACTGCACCACTTGCCTAGATTAAGAATGTCTCAATCTACATACTTATCATTTAAAACCACGATTCCCCCTAAGGGAACACAATGGGAGTACACGATGTTAATTAGCCTTATGGCATTATATCCCAATTCTGCGTTCAGTACACCACTGTTGCTGCATTCCCAATGCCTATTCCTTCAACCTCTTATGAAAAGGATCTGCACTTAGTCAACTTGGAGCATATTACTTTCCCATAAGGGAAAAAAGACTCATGTAAAATGTACCGGCCTGAAGTGAACACCACTAAAACATTAATGCGCTGTTCTTTAAATAGGCTTTCCTTTTATGTTCATTTTATCCTAGTGTCATGTGAAACTGCTTGACGTGTTTTGTTTGGCTGGTTTTTCAAAGAGTGCAAATTTTACTCAGTCCAACTTCTAGGCCCCTGCAGCCCATTCCTCCAATTAAAGAACTGCAGAATGAAAACAGAAAAAGCGCTTTGTGGAGCTTCAGAAATATTATCTCTCAGGAAGACTGCCTGCAAAAAGCGAACAAATCCATTGTGCAAACTGGTGCATTCCAATAGAATAAAATTGGTCCTCAAAGTCTCTTTATCCAACATGGATTACTGACTCCTGATAGCTGTAGGTTAGTTGAAGGTAGAGTCTACTGGAGGCACGAAAGCTCTTATTACCTTTTATTATAACACATCCTCCCCCCATAATCTATAAAAAAAAGCCTCTAGGAGCCCATTCATTTCTACACCTCTTCGCCGCCTTTCAGTTTCAATAATGCTGAGTACAATTCAGTACGCTTTTCAGCCCACTGTAGTTTTCGTACGTGTTCACATGCTAAATATTCCTAAAATGCCCTTGGGAAAGACAGACTGCCATTTATTATTTCAGATTCTTGGGAACTGTAGTTCTTGCAAATGCTAAACATTGAGTTTTTATGATTACTGAACTAAGATTTAAGGAAGTTCACAGCAATAACTGCAGAAGACTAATTATGCGCTGCTTCATGCTGATTGAAAACTCGGGAATACTGCTTGATTGTCCAGATTTCAGGCACACACACTCTTCCTCTTCAAAGAGATAAGAATGAGCTAGCTGCACAAACTCGTTCTCCTTTTTCTTAAGAAAGAGCAGAAAACCACAAAAATTGAGCTACCATTCATATATCCCACCCTCCAATACATTCACAGAGTTTTGGTGACCCTAACATTAATTCATGCCCTTTGCTTCTCCAGATCCAGAAGGTGCCCCCTTTCACCCTGCCCACAAATTAAAGCAGGGACCACTCCCAAAATGAGTTCACATTTAGACTGATCTGAATGAACCCCAAATTTCCAATGAATGTGATGTAAAGCTGAAGAATTTTGCAGGTGAATCAGCTGTAAAAATTGGTTGCTACAGCCCATGGCGTGGTACCTGCATCTCTTGGATAACAGTAGGGCGGTTAGTTTGGACGTTGCTTTTCCACTGTAGTTAGGAAGTGGTTCTAAGAAATATGTTCACACTTTTTCTTTTTTTTTCCTTTCTTTCTTTCTCTATTTAGAAAGTAAATCCTTGCTTATGCTCACATGGGATTGATGTACCACCATACTCCAGTGATGAGATCTGGGATAGTAATTTGCCAAAATAAATCATATCCTGATATGAAAAGAACCACTCACTTCCTGCAGGCTTTTAATTCACTAATTATCACAAGAAATGTTGATCAGAAGCCTGGACTTCTAATTCATATTTAACAAACGAGATTCTTGGCAGAGCTTATTGCAAAACTAATGTGAGAGGAAGGAAACCCCAGTGGTCCTGTCTGTATTCTTCACAAATTTGTTCATGGAGCTGTCACACTAGCAAGGAATGCCTCTTTTTTTGTTCCAGTATATTAGTACAAGTTTTAACCTTGTATTCAAGAGCCTTTTGCCGCTTCTTAGAGACCAATTTTTTTTAATATGTAAAAGTGAAATGTAGCATTGAGAATATATTTTCTCATGCTTTTTTTTTCATGCAGTATATCATGACCATTTCAATATCAGACAATACTTTGTAATTAATTTCCTAATTGGCAATTACTAACGCAAAAGCATTTATTAAGGGAAAGATTAAGCTAAGAACTAGCTTAATTGAATTATTATTATTACAGATTTGCTTGCTGTTGAAATTTGTCATTATTTTCTATTAACAGAAAGGTAACTTTCTTACCAGCAATCATAATTATTGATTTTATACACATGTCTAGGTTAGTTAATATATTCCACAATTTAATTTAAATATATACTAAAACATTTGGATGCTTTTCCTGAAATTTGTCATGACAGCTTATGAGAAATTATTGAAAAAATTATGAAGTGAATCTTATATCCTTATTTTCTGTATGCTGGTACAATATGAATAATTAAACACTCAAAATTACTTGTTAATTTCTGAATTCTAAATGCCCTTATAATCCATATGAAGGAATACATATACATACATATAAATATTTGATTTATAGAATTTTCCTTCTCTGCTCATTTGATGAAGTCCCTGTTTGTCCATGCATCAATAACAACCAATATAAACTTAGAATATCAGCACCTAACAAAGGCCCTTTGAATAGACTTAAGTTTCAGTTCTCATAAATAAATATCAACTGTTTAGATTTATACTTCAAGTAACTTTAAATACATGTGGTCGAGTGAGAACGTATTTTTCTCATCAATGAGTATTGTTAAACATGTTCTTTCTATCCAGTTATACATGACAGAAGCTAATAAATCTTCACCTTCAAATGAGATAAACTAGATGAAAATAGGCAGCTTACAAATTAAATGCTTATTTACTTGTTTACTGTATGAGAAGTTAAAAAAGGATTCTTCCTTAAATGAGGCAAAGTATGGTTAAATTAACTCCATTAATATCTTTGATGACAAGATAGTGAAACAAACATAGTGAATTATAAAAAAAAAAATTAAAATTTCAAACAAAGCATTCATTAGAAAAATATTTGCTGTCAAAGGATTTGGACTGGCAAATCAAACAATCGCCCAAGCTAATGGTGGTTAAAGAACATGTTCCATAAGCGTGTAGTTGATGGAAAGTACTGAAGTAAATTCTTAAAATAGTCCCTTTCTGGTGGAAAAAAAAAAGCCTTATGTGCAGATTATTTCAACTTGGTAAGATTAAAATACTACAGTAGTATCCCAGAAATTTGTACAGAATTGGAATATGTGATATCACAAGGTTTCACATTCCCACTTATGATATTCATTCCCATTTCAGGTTCTCTCCTCCCCATTTTCCCTTTTCAACTTCTCAAAGCCCCCTGTGCAGCTTGTGCAAGTCACTCGTTCATCAGCCTCTGCAACAGCCGTCTCTCTTTCTCAAGGTTATCTATAAGGTGAACTTAAAAGCAAATGCAATAATTATGAAACCATTGAATTGCAAGCCTAAGACTACAGTATTCTCAAAAGTTCATTAAGAGATGAAACTCCATAATTCCAAGCATATTTGTTTGGGAATTCCTGGAGCATTAGGTCCAAAATTAAAAAAATATACTTAAGTGCCTTTCTCTTATTTTGGAGCTTACATTCTTGCTGCATTTAGGGTGATATAAATATCTTTTTCTTGGGGATGGTATGAAAAACGTTCTCCAGAACCAATTGTTAAGTGTATAAGAATTAAATCTTCCTCTGAATTCCTAGAAAAATGATTTGCCTGCCTTACAGTAAAATTAATGACCTGAACAATTTAATTTGTTAATATATGGAATCCACAAAGCCAGAGCTTTTATTGTCTTCAACTAGACCTGTAGGACAAGAACACTTTATAAGAAATCATGGCAATAAATATAATCTTTGGATGTCAGCTACCAACTGGCATTATAAAATAATGACCTTTTTCGGCTAGGAAGACCTTATGACCTCTTAGACTTTGGGGCTGTGTGCTGAGTAGATAGGGTCTTCAGAGATGACAGTGAAGCAGAAACAAGATGATATACTTAATCATATTCAAAAAAGCGTGATCACCTCCAGCACCTCACAGCAAGCGTTGTTACAGTATAAATTCAGTCAAGACGAAAGGGGATATCTGTACTCTTACTTTGGCTCACAGTTTGAGCTCGCACTGGAAATCAAAATTTTTGACAGCCCCCTTGTTCAAGTTCAGCACAAGTTAGGAATGAGACAACTGGATCGTCAGCTGCAGAAACTTTTACACACAAAGAGGAAAACAACCGTTGTGAAATTACTGCTGCCCCAGAAGCTGTACGGATGCCCTCATTCCTTTGAGGAATGAGCTTTGGAAGGCTCATTCCTTCCAAACCAAGACACTCACTTTGACAACCTTGTTCATGTTCTCAGATCTCACCCCTACCTATCCTGGCCTTAATGTAGCACCACAGTAGGGATTCATGCAGTAAAGGCAATTGTGATCACTCCCATGTTGCCCAGAGTTTGCTGTGGATGGGAGACAAAATACGTGTGAGACGAGATGTGTTGAAAAGTTTTGAGTTTTGCCAACCACGTGCGGCTCAGACCCAGCTAGGCAAAGTGCTCACGTGGAGAGCAGAGACAAAAGCACACGGGATCAAGCATTACAGCACACATATGCCCATGTGCAACCTTAGCTATTACGGCAGAATACACACATCCAAAGAAATTTGTTCTCTCTCTCATCAGTTACTTGTTTATTGTGACGTATGAATTTTTTTGACATCTACTAACTAAAAAAACCTTAAAACTAAAAAACTTAAAACCAGCGTTCTCCAATGAGGATACGCGCATCAGTATTCTCTCAGTATGTTCTCTCTTCTCCAAGTGCTATGTCTTGCTAATGGATGTGGCAACACCCCAGTCCCCTGTGCTCCTGTCAGTCTGGAGTGCTGGTTACAGGAGGAACACTGATTTGGACTCCTGATGTATGTTTGTAGTTAGCAAGTAACTAGATTGCTTTGGGTACTGGATTTTATGCATTACTTTCAAATCACTGTAGCTAAATTAAATTAGTTTAGGAATAGAAGAGATAATGAATACTATACAAGTCTGGACTTCTCAATCATTGTAAGAATTACAGTTGATCCACAGTAATTTCTCAGTCCCTTGTTGTGAGAAGCATGTGGGACATGTACTCAATCCCCTTTCCTTGATATTATTTCTATCCCTAACTTCCATTTGCAGCCCCATAATGGAACTCTCTGAGAACAGCTGAGTTGGGAACGTAACAAAGAAACAGGATCATGTGTGGAAAGTGCTAAAACTGCTGAAAAAAATAAACTTAAATTTGACAGATAACTTTAATGTATAGAAATATGATGATTGAAGATAAAAAGTGATTGAAAATATATTTTCCCCCCATAAACTTATTATCTGATAGAAGAAGAGAAAAAGTAGCTTCTATGTTATTAGATAAGAGGAAACTTCTAGATCTTTTTGTTAAATATGGATTTTTTTTTTCCTTTGTGAAAAGAGGTCTTGGAAGTTGGGCCTGTAATATTACAGCAGTTAAATGACAGTGAGTAAGAAACCCTGTGTGTTCTTATCGTATATCTTTCCCCTCTTCCAGCTTAATCCTGATGAGGGTTTCCGTTGCCTTTCCAGGGCTCTGCACAGCTGACTTGTTCTATTTCTCAGTCTGCTGAAAAGGGGATTCTTCTGCTACCCACAAGCCCCTCTCCTCTATCAGAACGTGCAGCGAGACCTCTCCTGGCACCTTACGCTCTTTTTCTATTCCGAAAGGGCTTGTCAGGCTACAAGATGACATGCACCAAGTCATTACATTTCCCTTTTCTGTGCCTCCAGCTTGGAAGAAGGTTTCTGCAGCAACAACAGTCTGTTTTTCTTTGCATTGTTTTTCCTATTTATTTGTGTTGTGCTTCTGCCACAGTGACTTAATTTGTGCAACTGACGGTATTGTCTCACCCACCTTCCTGCTGCCAGCAGGAAAGGAATTAATGCTTGGCACTGATGGCTGCTGGTGAGTTTGTAAGGCTAAACACTTGGGTTTATTTAACTCAATTTTATTCTTTCTGTTCTGTCCTGTAGGATTGGCACTAATGCCCCACAGGCAAATGAAATGCAGTGTTCCAAAACTACTTATTTGCTATGTGATTTATTTGCTACATAAATGTTTTTCATTCTTCTCTACCTCTCAGCAAGCTATTCACCATAGATTTTTTTGTTGTTGTTGAGAAACAAAAAAATGTTATATACTACATAGTGTCAAAAATCTCTTTTTCAATTGCATAGAAGAGGAAAGGGCATGCGGAGAAAGAGGGAAAAGGAGGATTTCACCCACTGCAAATTCCTTGGACTGCTCTGAGCTCACCTGGGAAACAAGGGGACTGAATTCTCCCTCTCGGTGGGCAATTCAATTAGGCTGCCCGCTGCCATTCCCTAGGTGGTTACTCCCACCACCAACTCCTAGTTATTCTGAGTAGACGTTTCTTGATTTCCAACCTCTGCTTTTTGAATAAGTAATTACCAATTCAGTAGGGGACACAGAGAGAAAAGATGCTAACTGTCTTGCTGGTAAAGATGCTCAAGATTAAAAGCTCTAAATCAACAAATACTTAATTACTTTATATATAGTGGAACAACAATTACAAAAAAAAGTACAAAAAGGACCCACTGCAGAGTAGGAATATAGCATGATGCCAGCTACTGGGATGTGAGAGACTTCTAATCTAATTCACATCAGAGATTTTGGGGTTGAAATAATCAAAACCTTCTAAGAAAAACTGCAAAATAATCCAAAGAGCCCTATCCTTTTCCATCTAGTGTAGGATGGGATAAGATGCTGGCTTGGACCAGACAGTACATGAAGTGAGCTAATAACGAACAAAAACAAACAGGCCATTTTGATCTCTTAATCCCTTTACCCAATTCCCTTTCTCCATTGACTGGAATACTGACAACTTTAACTCAGATGTGTTTTATAAGCCATTTCCACCCAGTGTGTCCCTATCTTACTGTTCTTGTGTTGTCCATGAAGTTGAAATTTTGGCAAAGCAGTGCCAACTCACCCGCGCCGAGTCCTCAGAAATACCCAGGAGCCCTTCGCAACGCCGCAGGCGGCACCATGACGTGGGAGGTTCCGTGGTGTTGCCATTTTCAGCCAAAACAGAGAAGAAGAGGAGACTGTCCATGGTACTTCTGCTGATCTCCCAGCCAAGGGGCTCTGTCCTAGCAAGGGCATTGATATGACTGTCCCAAAGTTGATTTGACGACAGAAGAGGACAAGGATGCAGGACTTGTTTCAAGTTTAAGGTCTTCTGTGTTTGTAGCTGACAGGCTGAAGAGAACTGCACCACAGGCAGCAGAAATGGGTCAAGCACTGCTGATAGGACATCACACTGTGAAGAAAAGCACTGAAGGGGAGAATCTTTAACGTCATTAAAAAAAAAGTGTCTTTTTTTTAATTCAGAAATGTGATTAGAGATTGAACCATTACTTCTAAGGTGACATAGTGAAAAGGCTTGCTAAGGACTAGGCAAGAGACACAAAGGAAAAAAAAAAAAGAAGAGAAAGGTTAAAGAAAGAAAGAAAACACTTTTCCAGAGCATCTAGGTAATGTTGAATAAATATAGGAGAACAGTAAACATAAATAATGATAATTTATAAGATAAGACAATGAAATGAAAAGAGGCAATTCTTCAGTAGCCGTGAGATATACAACACTGGAAACAAGTAAAAATCAAGGCAAAATAAAAAAAGGTGCAGTTAGTGTGTATCAAGAATTAAAAATATATCCTAGAAACTACATGTGCACACAAAATATCATTTCTTGTGATGAATAGATAGATTCCCTTCTAATACAAAGAGTTACTTGTATTACCAGCGAGAGGAGACCTTTGGAATACTTTGAAGAGTTCAGAGCATCTAATTTTTTTTTTTAAAAGCTACAAATCCTGACAGTCCAGCAGAGGTTAACCAAAGATTCAAGGCTATTAATTATTCAAAAAAATTAAAGATGGTAAGCCTGTCATCTTTGACAAAGAGAAGCTGAGGGAAGATTAGCAAGACAAACTGTTCCAAAGGGATTAAAAAGACAAATTGTTAAAACTGCACTGCAGCTAGCATCAAAAAAAGAAAATAAAGACAACTAAAGAAAACACAGAAAAGACAAGACATAAAACTAGAAAAGAAATAGTTAGGATGACACAGGAATATAAACAAAACGCATATTTTGTAGAGCTAACGTGGTGGAAAGTGAATAGGAGGTGCCAGTGCATTAAATCCTGACATCTGCTCAGTAATGGCCCTACTCTCTGCTGCTGGGCTTTAAAGGACACACTACTGCACTGTCTTTCACTGTGGCAAGTTTCTTACCACTGCCGTGTGCTAGTCATCCCTCTTCCCCACCATTTATCTTAACAACAGTATCTATCACTAGTTTCTGTTGTTATATTATTACCAGAACTGCTGTTTTACTAGAATTTTTTTTAACTCTGCAGTTTCACAATTCCTTTTGTCCACCAGAGAAATGTTTACACAGGGAAGAGACATCAGAGAGAGTCCCTCCCAAAGACAGAAAGAATGAAAAAACACCTTTAGGAGCAAATGCAAGGACAGGACTTGCATCCTTTTGCTTTCTTAAGACAGTATAAAAGGAAGTCCTTGCCAAGAAAATTGTAAAATTAACAGGTTTGGAATAAGGAAAAAGTTTTGGAAAAGCTAATGGAGAAAAAGTAGTATCTTAACTGAAAATGAGCCACCTCTTCTTCAAATTCTATCACCATATTGAGTCAGATGATTTAGGACAAATACAATTTTTAAGTTAATTCCCTGTGGAAAAAAGTTTGACAAGTTTGAATAAAAGGGAAGTAACTTTGAATTGCAAATAATTATTGTTTTAGTTATTGAGATTTTAACTACAATGTGTTTTTTTCTCTGCTTCTAAACTGAAGATTACTTTGTTCAAAAGCACTGTGTTATTTAAGATCAGTGATGACAAGACCAGCGCTCCAAACTCACTTAGGCATTCAGAGCAGACTTGCCTCTGATGTGGCTGTATTCCTCTAATGCGTATTGCTCTTCATTTCAGTTTTAAAAAAGTGAATAAAATGTTTCATTTTCTTAAATACATATACTAAAAAAACTTCCATAATAGCATCACCAGTAAGGAAAGAGGAAAAGCTGAAAAAACCTACGTGTTTAAAAACACTGAATTAATTTGTGAATGGCATCAACTTTTGTAGAGGTTTTACTGGGTGATCTGATTTCTTCCCGTTGAAACAAGCAGACCAGCTTTCACCACTACTTCACAGGACAGCACAGAAGGTATGAGGTGGCCAAGGTCTTACACAGACCCTTCTTCCCTGTCTTTTCAGTTTCTATGCATATACCTTTATATGAAAGGCTGACTGATGGACCATTTTCCAGAATATTGCTTCTTTTCACTTACCTGAAGCTACAGAAAATCCCCTTTCATGGTGATTTTCCCCTTTCAAGTTCATGCAGAAGAAATCAAGCAAACTTTCCACTGCTCATGCCACCCAGCAGTTTACAAAAGGGAATCTAGGTTTTAATAATTCAAAAATACTTGCTGAGCAATTTATATTCTTTTGCTAGCCTGTAACGTAAGTAAAAATGTCTTCCCAATAATTATTTAAAAAAATAATTTCTTAGGGCTTCATTTCCAATTCAATCCAACAATAAATCTAGTAAGAAATTTATATGACTTAATTTAAAGCATCTAATTGAATGATTTAGCTTTGTGTAAATGTAATGAGCCATTTCATAAAATCAATAACATTGTAAAGTATAAACTAAATTATTATAAATGAAGGCAATAAAAAAAGAACTCCTCTGTATTAGGAAGGGTGACACTTGATTAATGTGTTATTATTGTAGGTTGCAACAGAGCAGGCAGAAGATACTGGGATGAAATTTTCAAAGGTACAAAGGTTTGCTGCCCAGCACGCATAGAGCATATATGCCAGGAGTCTAACTTCCATAAGCATAGCGGACATATTCTCAAAAACATAAGCTGTTAGCGTGCGACTCTTACGTTCCCGTGGATGTCAGTCCACGCAGGGCAGAGAACTCACCCCTGCCCTTGAAAATGCCTCCCCTCCCGCTCCTGACCCCAGCGACTGATTTCACTGCACTGCTGTTTGAAACCCTCTTGCTTAAACCCTCCTGGGACACGTGTGGACCTGGAGGGATGGAGATAGGTGTGAGCTCACTCGGCCTCTGCTTCAGACTGATGCTGTTTAAGCGTCCCTTGCGCAGCGTACAGTGCCCACCAGCCGCGGTTCTGGCTTCTTCAACCAAAGCTGCCTCGGACGCGGCCAGCTGAGTGCACAGAGACAGTTTCTGTCTACATATACCTACGTAAGTAATGTTTGTCTTTAAAAACATAGTCTCTAATTTGAGTTTGACTGGAAAGCTGTGTTCACACAAACACTGTCAAAACTTACAGGTCTACATTTTCCATGAATAAGATCTTAATACATTCCGATACCTTCGTACCAAATACAGGCTGATTTCCTTCTGTGAATGGGTAACACATTTAGAATACTGTTATTTAGGCAAATGACTGTTTTAAACATTATTTACTAACCAACAAAAATGCAGGGCTAAAAACCACTTAAAAAAATAAACATTGAAGTGTGACAAGTATAGTTTACTTTGCACACTTACATATATTACATGTATCTGCCCACATAGCCACATATCTCCAAACGCTCTAAAAAAGGAGTTACAAATCTGAGCTCCTGGGCCACACTAATAATTCAACATTTAGAAATGTTGTGTCTATGTTTTTTCTTTCCTCTACTGAAGCATAATATACTCAGAAATTTTCAGAAGAGCTTACTGTGTAATTACATGGATGGAATGTCATTTGCAAACATGCAGAATAGTACCATATGCTTACACTGATATTTCACTGCATGCATAACAAAATTTTAATATATATTCATATATGTATCTCAATACATAGTATATGGGCATATATATGTATTCATGTCAATAATATGTTAATAAATTATATTGGCACATATTTCATATAAATACATGTTATATAATACATTTTCATGCAACACAATTAGAATATGCAACAATATAAGTATATAAATGCATCACAATCATATGGCATAATACATTATTATTTATATATTTACTGTATATTAAATATGTCATATATATGTGTACATATTTCTATTCAGAGCATAAGCAACTAATCAGCTGCTGAATTGTATTTTGAATTAAAATACAACTATATTAAACAGTTAGATCTTGAACCCGATATAAGCAATTCATGTGCTTAGTCTACCCAATATCAACTTCAAATATGAAATCAATGAGATTCAGAATGTAGCTTTAGATACAGGCTAGGTATTAAAGACATACAGCCATGTCACAATCAAAAGGATATATTATCCTAGAAGTTTCATAAAATTTATTAGCAAAGACCTGGTATAAATACAATATAAAAGCACACTACATACCAGCATCACCACCTATAATGAAACAAATGGACTGATTTATCTATTACTTTATATTGGTGTTACAAATACTATTTTACACTGGAGACATATTCTTAGAGGGAGTTATTTTAGCCTTATAACACCTTCAGAATTCAAAAAGTATGATCTTAATTATAATAAATATTTGAAAAGTTGCTTTAAGTGTCAAGATCCATGATATTTTTAAAATGCTATTTCTAGCATTGTACGTACAACAGCAAACATCAGTGTATTCAGTTTTGCTGTGCTCTGAAAAATCATTCTCTTTTAATAACAATGAACAATTTTCCTTGGCTTACCTCTGAATGCCCTCTGAAGAAAATGCTTTTTATGAAAAAATTAAAAACTACAAATAGAGATTTAAAAAAAAAAAGTTTTATATCTGTGCTGTCTCATTTTCAGATTAGGGGAATAGCCACGTACTTTATTAATTACAAGTGTTCATTGACTGGCTGGGCTAGAATAGCTGGAGGTATTTTGGCCTTAGAGTTAACAGCTTAGAGAAAGACATGAGAGGAACCGTATCGTTTTCACTGCGTAACAGAATGAAGCAGGAACCTTTCTTTTGGTTTCTGTCAGTTATTCCACACCTGGAGGAACAATCTGAGGACACCCTGAGAAATGCAAGAGGAAGCATAAGCAAGAAGAAAGACCTACTAAAATAAAACCCCACAGATTTCCATTTTTCGGCAAAAAATGCCAGGCCCTCCCCAGACTTCAGATATTCCACTCGACTTCACTAAGCCCAGCAGCAGTCATGGCCCTGCAGCACATACAGTGGTTTATGCGAAAGGAATTGCTCTCCAGAACCATACATACACAATCCACCACTTACACCAAAGATTTTGGTTCTCGCAACAGGACAGTATTTCTGACTTAAAACGTATCACAAAATGCAAACTATTACATGAGGTGGAAAACAGCTGTGATTAAGAGAAAAGAAGAATGCCACAGGCAGAAAGTGTCTCAATCTACAATCCTGCTTGGAAAGCAGAGAGGAACATGAAAAGCAAAAACATAGGTCAGCCTCAGGCCAGAACAGATTAATAGAGGGAAACAATCAATGATCTGAAAAAGCTATGTGCAAAATCAAGCCACATGCTCACTGAGTTACAGATTTATAGCCAAATCCAGATCTTAAATTTGCCTCTAAAATGGACAAATGATGGAGGGCAACAAGTCTTTTCCAAAGGCGAAAGCAGCTCACCTACTGTTATTTCTTAATAATGGAGGAAAGAGAGACATCTAGCTGCTAAAACGAAATTAGCAGGATACACCGTAAACAGGAGCAGTTTAACAGCAGCACCCTAATGTCTCCTTGAACCTTGAACTGTGCCAGCGTGACCGTTTGTGTCGCAAACTGGGCAGGCACAATGCCACCTGCAAAAGCAGCGGCTTATGCGAGAGTGCCTGCATCAAAAGCCAATGGATTTTCACCAGGGAAGATAAATAAAGGTAAGGGACGGACTGCTCATCTCTGAACTGGAACAGAGTGGCTTTCAGTCCGAAAACTAAAAGAAAGATTGCCTTCATTCACATGAACGATGATAGCCAGAAATCTAGCTGGAGAGCGGATGAAGAAAACATTTTTTATATTGCAGAGGATCCGACTGCTCTGTGGAGAGAGATAAGAAGAACCCGGTTGACAGAGCACCTGAACACCAAGGAGCATGGGCAGTTTTGCTCAGTACGGGGTACAGAAGTTAGGCAGGGAACAATAGGGAATGATTAATCAGGTCTCTGACAATTAAACTAAGTATTTAAAGCACTCGGAAATAGGTTCCAATGGGATTTCCTCCTGAGCTGAGGGTTTCCCGTTTTGCGTAAAGCAGTATTTCTTCCTGTCTCCACAAAGGTGTTGATCAGAGGATTTTCACTTGGATCTCTCTCAAAAAACCACAGCAACAAAATGCTGAAGAGGCGGCAGGTAGGGCACCTTCACCGACATCCAGCTGAGGGTGTGCGGAGGGAAGGAGGAGAGTGCAGTACTTTCATTCATACAAAAATACCCTTCCCTTTCACACCTGAGATATCAAATACACTCAGGAAATCTAGCTATACTGTTTTGTTTTTCACATATGCAAGAGGTTTGTATAGTACTGGCTAATGCTACGGTTTAATCAATTTGATTTCCATCAGAGTGTCCTTGTCTCTGCCACTGATACGGTCTGTTCCGTGACCTTGATTCAGGATGCTTCCTATGCATACACAGTTTTTGAGATCTTCATAAGAAATTATCCAGATTTGAATGCTAGGATTCAGGTCAACGATTTACTGTTACACAGATGTAAGCTAGCATTCTCCAAAGAAATAAATATGCATGATGTATTCAACACCTCATACTTCTACCTATCTAAGGGATAGAACAGATCCGTGAATGAACTATTGCATACAAGCATTGAGCATTTTAGTAGAATAGCTTTTTTCTAAAGCTGAAATGATGCATTTTGTTGTCTACCTTAAAATCAGCACATTGACAAATTAACAGGTACGAAACAGAAAAAAATTCACACTAATCACCAGTGTCTTAGCACAGTATCTCACATTTACACATACAACTGATGTCAGGGTAGAACAACTTTAGCATTTTACTAACTGATACGCAATCAGTCACAAAACTAATAAAAATTATCCTAAATTTCCACATACAGAGAGATGTTACCAGCTGAACATTGCATACCAGCGATACTCAATTTGGTTTAAATTGGATAATTCATAAACAGCACTATTCTTTCGCCACACCTGACATGCTTGCTATAAAGCCTACCACCCACGTGTTTAACAAGGACTACATAAAGAGGCTGAAGTTACCTTCTGCTGTTCAGTTTCTCCCTTAATATCTGCTTATCTAATGACATGCCTATCAGTGAAATGACCTGGCTCAGTGAGGCCTGTTCAGCGCTGAAGCTGTGATGTACCAGCCAAAACTGCCTTAAAAACCCCCAGAAGTGCCATCACTATCATCCATTGCTCGCAGTATCAAACGCCATGAGTGTCAATTCAATAACCAGGGCATGCAAAATGATCCTCTTCACAAACAAGTCACGGAAAGCGTCACATGGATATCTTGTGGAAAAATCCCAGCTTGCGTAATACTGGGGAAAAGTGTTCTCTGATCAACAATATTTGTAAAACTTGTCAGCTTTGATTAAATGATGGAAGTGTGTTTAGATCAGTTACCCAACAAGAAAGATCCTAACAACAGACTGTGAAGACCTAAAGATTATATTTATTATGTTTTCTTTAATAAAAATTGTCTCTTTGCAGCCGTGGATATTCCAAAGCCCCAGGCTCCAAATTGTTTTTCACAGATCTGAAGCTCCCTCTGAGGTAAGGAAATCAGCTTTAGTACCTCACAGGTTTAGTACTGCTCTAAGTACCTCACAGATTTACTATTCCACCCACCTGTTCAACAAACCGCTGGAAGTAGGTAGAAGTTTGTGACCTTTTCCAAAGTTTAGGATATCTGTTGTTTACAATGTCTCTATTCAATAACAACTTGAAAGGATTTTCCACATACAATGTATATTGGTATTGGTACAAGCATCAGCATTGCAGTCTTAATCCACGTCTTGGTTTCATCAGTTATTTTCCCTTAGGAGACTTAAAATACTTAAATCTTGCTAAAATATTGGCATTTTGAACATTAGGCGTTTTTAGGATACATGGTGCTAGGTACACCTAAGCACTCATGATTGTCAGGTTTGGACCACTGAATAAATTCTTATCTTTTACGTTAAAAAAACCCCAACTTCCTAAAACCAGTTTGGTTGTCTCTAATATTTAGGTAGCATGTGAAGAGGGGTTTTCAAGGATCAAAACTTTAGTCATTATCAGTTTATGTTCCCAGGGAGTCCCCATCGCACACTTGAGGCCGAACAGCCTCTCAGCCCGAGGAGTTTGCAGGGAATGAGAGTGTGCACCCAAGCACAGGGGAGGAGAGAAGGGAGGGAACGGGCCACAGAGCCCCTCCGGGCCAGCAGCAACAAACAACTTCCTAGAGCCTAGACCAGCTCTGTCAAGGAGAGGCTGCCACAAAACACCGCCTTCATGGATGAAAAAAACCCAACAGATGAAATGAAACATGAAAAGTTCGTTAAAAGAAGGGGGCACTGCAGATCTTATAATAATAGTTAAACTAATGTTAGTTGTTTCAACTGAAATTCGTATCAGCAAAATAATATACAACCTTTAATTGATTTAACCTTGTAACTCCACTCTGGACAAGGCTAAACATTGGTTTCAAATGGCTTGTAATTTAAGGATGTGCATAATTCAAATGAGTCAAATAAAGCCCAGGTAAAATATTAGGAGAGACAGAAAGCATTTTGTCCATAACGGATAAATGGTGAAGGACAGTTCTCTCTCTCTTACACAGTTCTACTACGGATTTAAAGCTATGGCCAAGTGTGGAGCAGAGGATACATTAAGAAAGAAAAAAAGAGCTTGAAAATTACTAAAATGCCAAAGACTGAAAAATGTCAACGAAAGAGCAAAACTAGAACTCAAGAACTCTTCACTCCCCAATCCCGTGGCTGCAAAACACAGCTCATTCTGTCTCCAGACATAAGTTGCATTTCCTTCCTCAAGCAGAAAATAAGAATAAATAGGAGTTGGAGGGGGGAAAAATTGAGAGAGGTAACTTGCCTAAGAGAGTTAAATGAGATGACTCGGGTCTATTTTCCTTTGTTATTCCATGCCTAATGAAGTGTCTGGGTAGTTGGAACAGCTCCTGCAGCATGATCTTGATTGTTGTAGTTGCCTGTTTGTTTGCCGTGAGCTATTGTTTTATTTGGCTTTCATTTCTGAGCTGTTTCCCTGGTCTGTTGGGCAGACGGATGCTGCTGGATTGTGTTTATGAGCCTGTAAATGATTGGGGAGCTGTTGCTAGAACATAAGAGATTACGAGAGAGAGAGAGGGGGGCTGTGCTGTGCTAGGAAGAGCACAGACTGCTGCAGCATATGATGGTCTGTCTGTGTCCAAAACCCAAGGCAACATTTGAATGCACAACAAAGTGTGGATTTTTTTTCCAAAAGCAAGCTAGTCAGTCAGTGAAGTGAACTCTTACATATTACCCAATGTCCTTCATATCAAATAGCATGCTGAAGGATTCAGCATGGTGAGAGTCAGTATCTCCAATAGTGGCTTCTTGCAACCACTTATATCTGCCTGCGGAAAGTATGACAAAGGGATCTCATCTTCACAACTGTAGTTTTTGGCTTCCTGTTTAAGTTATAATCAATATTTTTGTTTATGCCAGAATATGATATCAATCACCTAACACCGTGCTGAATAAATCAAATATTTTGAGATTAAATTCTCATGCTTCACTGCAAGTAAGAAAAGAATATTTTGTGCGAGTCCAGTACAAATCAGTCAAACACTTTCTGGACTGCAGAATAGAAGACATGCATTATTTTGGAAAAATTACTTGCCACGTCTGGAATAATTTGGACTTCTTAGTTTCAGTTTCTTACTTCCTTAACCATCTTAAAGCCAGATAGGATATAGCATAACAGATACTAACAAAATATTCTCAAAGCTAAGGAAGGGGGCAGGGGGAAACTGAGGGGGAGGAGAAAGGTTGCGTGTCTTTACAAAAAAGGATTTGCAAATGCCAGATCAAAAGTTTGGCACATAAACCTCGAAATCCCAATGCTCTCCCAAGCTCTCCATTAGAAGCTTCTGCCCTTTGCTAAGGGAATTCAAAATCTGTAATAATACTGATGGCTAAAAGATTGCCCTTTTAGTTCTCCTAACATTAGGTATTATTAACGAGTGCCTTTTATGATTCTTTCGCACATGGGCACTACAACAAATTCCGCTTCATTACTCAAAGGGTTTTCACATCACTTAAGGAACCCTGAGAGCTCAAAAATTCTCCTGAGAACTCTCTCCCAGGAAACACTTCATCCCAACAGTCCTCTTGAATAGGAAGGCAATATGAAGTATGTTTTCTTCAATGGTAGAGCTTAAGCTACTCTGCTTTTTAGGTAAAACACAGCACAGAAAAACAAACAGATCAGCAGCAGAAACTATGTGATAAAACAAAGAAATGAATGCCATTATAGAGAGGTCTTTAAGTACCACAATTCAGAACATCCAGTCATCACCTACTATACTGGAGGTAACTATGCTGTTTCTTAGGTGGTTTACAATTTAACATTAAAGTTCCTCAAGAGCCTCGTCTTTTGCTTCTGTGTAGGCTGGGTCAAAGTAGTTGAAAATATGAAGTAACAAATAGTGACAAGGTTTATATCACAATTTCCTTCCTCAATTTCTACGAATAAAGCAATACTGCTTTAGCACATCAAGGTAGAGAGGCAGGGATCCTTGAATACACACCTCAGTAACCCTTTGGTCAAATCCTCCCTTTCCTACACTGGCAATCTCACACAGCATCACTCAGACTTATTTGGACGGTCAGTTATTTCTTGCTCCTGTCAGCTAAGCACTGGGAAAAGAAAAAACTACCCATGAGCAACAAAGAGCACCAACACATTGATAGCCAGCTGACTCAGTCTCTCCATGAAAGCTTCCCAACCCCGCGTGTAGGCATGGCAATAGAAGGAATTCCAGCTCTGATCTCTACTGGAGAACCTCTGAGGTTTTAACCATAATTGCTCAGCTCTGCTGCCTCCCAGAATAAAATATTTCATTTAGTATTGTTGCTTAAGCCTGCAGCCATACTAACTGCATGACGTGGTCAAAAATACTGAAACCAGCTGCAATGAATGAGCCTGTGTTATACTTGGTCTTGGTCCATTCCCTCCCACAGAACCCTTGGTCTAGGGCACACTTCAATATCCTCTGTGGGGCCAAGCACCATTAAGAGTTAAGACTACAATGCACCTGCACATTCAGTTGGATGGGCTGGCTACCGTACTAGCCCCTTCCATCAATAAATTCTGCTTCTGCAAATGATATTTCAGGCAGTCACCGGTAGACGGTGACACAGTTGGTTTCACTGGCACAGCACACAAGGTTTTATTTGTCAACAAATGGGTTTCATGATCCATCATTAACACTTGATTGATTGGCCCAGCGCTTTGGCAGAATAATTTTTATCACACTTTTCTACGGCAGAATGTATTTCAGGAACTATCTTACCCACCGATTCGCTGGCAGAGGCTCTCTTGGCAGAAGGCAGAACGTTTCCTTGCATTCTCTGCTGGTCAGTGTGAGACTGTGTAGTACATAACATGAGGGACTATGTTATGGCTTTGCACATTACATCTGTTTTTGTTATGATCAGATCTGTCCCTCCTCTTATCACAACAAAAACAAGTCTCACATCATTTTCTCATTCATCTAACATAATCCACATTCTCAGACGTAAAAAAACAACCAAAAGAAAAGCCTAGCCCAACCAACCATCCTATATCCCAAATTTTAAATATTCACCTTTACAAATTTTCTGTATTTCTTTGCGCAATAGATACATTCAATCAGAAGAAAAATACACTAACTCACTGTGACAGATTGGATTCCATCTGTCAAGATTTCATGTTTGATATAGACTGGAAATTGTAGATAAAGGGGAAATATTCAGGTACTGTTCTTTCAATGAATGTCCCGGAGGGAGATGAAGAGAATGATAAATTGGTTATGGTTACACCCTGAGCCAAGCCATTGGAAGCCTAATTAGAATCCAGAAGGATTGCAGCCAGGAAAGACAGATGCTGGAGAGAAGAGCAGTGCGGGGAAAAGGATATTAGTTTCAACTGGGACAGAACAAATATACAAATGACCTTAACTGTTAGCGAGGAAAGAATATACTTCGTCAGCTTGGTTACAGAAGGGGTTCCTGTATATGCAGTAAAGGGTATTTCAGAAATAGCTTAAGAAAAACAAGAAGAGGTTTGCTTAGAAAATATCCAAGGGAGGGAGAAGCATCACCAACTCAGAGCATTAGGCTGAAAATTAGAAATCTGGAAGACTTGCTTTATAACTGCCTCCTGCATGACTTTAACCAATTAATTTAATTTCCCTGAGTTTCCACATGTGTGCTAAGAGGCTGCATTGCGCTCTTCTGGGACAAGACAAATATACTAGCATGGGAAATACCCAAATACTAACAGGGACTACACACATTTGGAGATATGCAGTGGCTTTTGCACTAAGAAAAAGAAAATATCTTCAGGTGAGAGCACAGGAACAAATATTAATTTCACCTAATCAAGACAAAACAAAGGACCTGACAAAGAATATTTATGCAAATTCACTCCAACTTACTGTAAAGAGTCCAGTGACTAAAACTGACAGGCCAGCAGAGCTAACAGAGGGCACTTTGCTCCTCAGGGACGGGGAGGTGACCCTCTGACAGACGGCAATGCTGACAAGAGATGGAGGGCAAAACCAACTGATGGGCTGAGCTGACCGCTTGCACTTTGAGCTGTACAGTGAAAGAATACAAGATTGGATTTTATTCACATGAAACTGTTTCTCAGTTAGAAGCTCAGTAAATAAATAAAAAAAAGCTCAGGACCGCAAGAGGAATCAAACATGAGAGAAAGAGAGTGAAGTTCAGAGAAGCGTTGGAATATCTTAATGCCGATTTTCTCAGAGCTAGGATGGTGTCACTGGCCCAAACAAGAAAACCTGCATCATAAATAACATCTAGCTTTCCCCTTAGGTTGCATGAAGAAAACAAAACAAACCAAACAAACAAAAAAAAAACACCAACAAAAAAAAACCAAAACAGGAATCATTTTAGCCAAGGTTTAAGGGAAAAGCTGTGAAATAGATTCTGCTCTCTCAAAACAAAGGAAAGACTAATTATACGGAGTCAGCAGAAAGACCCTGAGCCCATGATATCAGGTTCAGGAGAAGAAAAGCTGCCTGCAGGAAAGGTCACAAATATCTATGACTATACCTCTGCACTTTGATGTTTGGTCACACTTTGCCTTTGGCTCTATAGGCCTGTTCAAAACCTCAACCTTCTGCTGAAGCAGACTAGGAGCACAGGATTAAGTAAATGATCTTCCCACGGTGAAGCAGTACTCCATCTCTGCACGTCTATCCTTTCTCAGTCACTTACAAGCTCTAGTGCTTTTGCTTTATAAGCATTCTTGCTAAGTTTTCTGCTTTATTAATCTTTGAAAACAAAGATGTAAACCACTACTTCCAAAAGAAAAAAGAAATATTTATTTTGGATTTACGAAAGAGCTATTAGTAACAGTGAAATTCTCCAAGCAATGCATTGCTGTAAATGAAATAAATCAGATAAAAGCAGTACAGGCTTCAAGAAGAAAGAAACCCAGATATTTTCCTTGACAGACATGAAAAGAGATACAGACATGCCCATACTTACACTAAAAAATACTATTCATTTCTAGATACATTATCTCAATCAAAGAAAGACAAATGCTAGTGATAATAATAGTAATAGTAATAGTAATAGTAATAATAATAATAATAATAATAATAATAAGTAAGTTACATGCAGTAAGTTCAGTGGTTAAGACTTTCAGTTAAACTATGCCCAATCTTGTCCTGGGCATGGCAAGACAAATTCACTCCAGAATTGGGTAAAATGTATGAGGCCAACAGAGCAACTGTCAGAAAGGACAATTACTATAATCTCATCAGTAAGCCACAGACACGTGGTAATACCTTGCTTAAAGATGCCTGATAAATGTGCTTGAAAATAATAGAACAAAGAAATCTTAGAAGCTGCAACATATGTTTGCTTGACCAGCAAATTATAATAATTGAAATGTCTGTGCATTTACAATGTGTGAGGATTGGTTATATAGCAGTATCGGATTCTGTTATTATTCATCATTTCTATTGTAGAAACAAACTGGTTTAATTTACTGACTGAAAATAAAAAAAACCCCACAACCCAAACTCCTACTAGCTGGGCTACTGTATTGTAGGACCACTAACTGCCCAGCAAGGGAAACACAGAAGATAATACTCCATGCCCACTTCTATGTCAATAGTGCCTTCTCCCTAATTTAGTATCTCTTCCTACTTAATTTGTTTTCTTGTTTCTGACTGATCAAACTAAGAAATCAACTATGACACTCATAAAACTAATTACTTCTGTTTTTCTTTTCACTCTCTCAAAGTCTAAGAAACTAAACATCACAACAAGAACTCCAACAGTAATTGGTCTTCGGTGTCACTGTGCGCCAACTAGCTTCGAGCTGAAATACAAACTTTAATTTAACAAACATCACCGGCAGAATTGAACAGCCTCACACTATCACAGATCTTTGCTAAGATGACATTGAGGTGCGCATTTTCAGTACGATGCACAGTGAATTATGAAAATTACTTGCATTAATAACAACAGACATTGGACAGAGAATTATTTTAAGTACAATCAACTTTTCTCTGTATAATCATTTCCCAAATGATCAGTGTTGCTGATATGATAAAGACCAGAAGAGAATGAATATAGAGGTAGTGAATGAGAAGAGAAAGAATATACAGGTAAAAAAAAGTTTGTAAATGACCTTCTGCATTAACATACATGATCTCCAAATTCCAGAAAAGTTCAACATAACTGTGGCCAGAGCTATGGAACTGAAGTTGTCAGTGAGATTTAAGTATGAAACTCAAGTTTGTCTTAGAGCTGTAACTGTGGTGTAACTGGGTATCAGGGCTGTGCCCCTGAGCACCCAACCTGCTAATTCCCCTGCTGGCCCAGGACCCCCAGGCCAGTCGCCTGCATAGGTGAGCCAACGGATCACTCCAAACTAGGTGCTCGACTGATCTCCTTCAGCATTAAGTATTTGACTAATAGGTGCCACAGCTCTCCAGTTGGGAATTTCAGTCAATTACGAAGATCTCCTCCTGCAGCTTCTGCTGGGCCTACACAAATTTCCGTGCTTCGATGGTTTGGTTAACATCCCTGCTGGAGAGTCTGGCCCTTCCAGAAACTTCCCACTGCAAAATTGTCAGAGGGTGCCTAGGTAAGACATCTGAAAATAGCAGAAAGTGTTTCACAGACGCAGTCTTTTTGTATGTGGCTCGGATAGCTAGATGTTTTGTTTGTACTTTAAGCTAATCAATAGCTGCAGATCACGCATGTGCTGGATTGGTCACGTAGGACTACTGGCCAGCTGGATAAAAGGGTTCAACAGAACAACAGTTTGGGGAGCTGCACATGTCATTGCAAGGACCCTTGCAACAGAGACTTCTGCTACCACCCAGACAGCAACCAACAACCCTGTTCAAGAGATTCTATCCCCCATGTGGGCATTATCCAATGATAAGATCCAAATAAACTTGTTTTTCAAATAAGCACTCGGTCCACGAGCATCTATGCAACAGAACCAACAACTAGAGATCTGTGTAAAGGATTTCTCATTTTTTAACCTACGGAATCTAGGCATTCCCTAAAGTAACTTGAAGCATTACATATTCAGTAACCATTAAAACAGCCAAAATGCAAAACGCAGATACATGGGGCACTAACTTCCCTGTAGTAACGCTCATATGCATTTTGTTCTCATGCAGTAAATACAAGATACATCACCTACTTTGAGCAATCGATTATCTCCTATTTCCTGTAGAGTAAAAGCATACACAAGGGCAACTACTACATATTAGCTTTTGCTTTGTAAAGCTACACCATAATATACCTTAGATTAACTGGTTCACGTAGCTAACTGGTAAAACTCACTTGGCTCTGACCGTCCTCAGATCCTGAAGTCTCAACTCCTGTCTACAACCAAGGAGCTGAAGTAACTGAAACTGCGGGATGATTCCGCGCAGATACTTTGATTCACACTGTGTTCTCGCACACATTGTGTTCAGAGGTAGTAAACTTCCTCTAATTTCTCTACTGCACTTGTTTTAAAAAAAAAATTAAGATTTTCCTTACTGTTATTACTTATTATTTTCTTTGTTTTGACTATGCAACATTGGATTTCTAAATTTTCCTATCTCATTGCAGGTAGCAGTAGAAACTTAAATCAAATTTTCCTTATGTCACTGTGTTGTGGTTTAACCCGGCAGGCAACCAAACACCACAGAGTCTCTTGCTCACTCCCCCCTTCCCCCGCAGTGGGATGGGGAAGAGAATGAAAAAAAAAAAAAAAAAGTAAAATTTGCACATTGAGATAAAGGCAGTTTAATAGAACAGAAAAAGAAGGGATAATAATAATATACATGATAATAATGGTAGAATATACAAAGCGAGTGATGCACACTGCAATTGCTCACCACCTGCTGACTGATAACCAAGTAGTGATCGCTACATCCTGGAACACGCCTCCCATTCGTATACTGAACATGACATCACATGGTATGGAATACCCCGATGGCCAGCTGGGCCAGCTGTCCTGGCTACGCTCCCTCCCAGCCTCTTGTGCACTTGGCAGAGCATGGGAAGCTGAAAAGTCCTTGACTAGCAGGGTACTTAGCAACAACTAAAAACATCAGTGTGTTATCAACATTCTTCTCATACTAAATCCAAAACACAGCACTAGGAAGACATTTAACTCTATCCCAGCCGAAACTAGGACACAGTGGTATGTTACATGCCAATACGAAGTCTTCACTAGTAGATACTCAGGTTATCTTAAAATCAATGCCACTTAAACGGTGTGATAGGAAAAAAAAAGTTAAGCACTGTAAATGAAAAATATGGTAAATAAGCTAGCATTACATGCTAACCACTGCTCAATGACAAAATGCTAAGCATGTTGAAATCACTGATGTATTCAGTAACCTGCGCCTCCCAGCATCATAATGCTGAATGAATGTTGAACAGAAAGTTTACATGATTCTTTCTTATATAAAATAGTTTGCTGCTGCAGACCTGAGACTGCTGAAAAAAAACCTGCTTGTGTATACATCAAAGCAAAAATTCAAAACCCAATGTAGATATATACATGTGACTGTCCCTCCTGTGCCCCACTACATGACACACGTTTACTACATGCTAAGGCACAAATTTATCTTTAACTTGGCTAGACATATCCAAAATGTTTTAATTGGCACTTACCTTAATTATGACAGAAATAGTTTTCTTTTGTTCTTTATTCTTTTTTATATATATCTCATCAATATATTTACTACGTTGCTACTTTATTCTGTATTAGTGACAAAGGAACTGGAGGCTTAAGTCTGAGAGAGCTACCTAGCTTTTGACATTGGTAAGATTTAAGAATGACAATTTGGAGATCAAGGGGACTTTACTGCTGGCAGTGGAGGTATACAATTTTTGGATTTAGGTAGCTAAAGCAGCAGTCAGACCACAAGACTTGTCTCCTTGATTTTTAACACTGTATTTCAGAAAAAAAGAGAAAGCATTAATTCAGATCTCTCTGGTGTTTAGATCATAGAGGTCTATAGGGCATTATCATACACTTCAATTTTTTGTGTCTTTTTAATGTTCCAGGTAGGGTATCTTCCAAACATAGATGAAAATTTTTTTTTGATATCCCTTACTACTTATAGAATAAAACCAAGTACAGTGTGGCCTTGACTCTGAATTAAATTTCTTTTTTTTTTTTTCCCTGCACGGTTCAATGTTCATAAAGAGACTGTTGCAATCCTTAGTCAGGGATTACTTCATCTCCTTTCCAACATGTGCAGAATACTGCTGACTGCTTTCCAGACACAATGATATAATTTCATAATTTTATAGGACGCCTGAATTGCATCCAGTGCTTTAAAATGTAACCATGGGCTTGGCTCTTTTGAGTTTCCTTAAGCTTAGCTTTCTAGCTCAGCTTAACTTTTTGTATTGCGTGTTTAGGCTCCATTGTCTGCTCTTGTCAGACACCAAACACTGATTTCCTTTTATTTCTCCCCAATCTTATCTACATTACAGACAGGTTTCATTCAATAATACATTAATTACTTTTAATTTCTCTTTTAACAAAGGGAATATTAAAGGCAATGATAAATAAACACATAGGTGAGATGACTCAGTAGCGATCCGAGCATATGAAAACAAGATAGTCTAGTCTCCTGATAGATTACTGCATGTTTCCACTGAACTGCAGCATCATCTTGTAAAATATTATGACTATCTTAAGCTCTATCAGCCTTCTGCATTAATAAGTAAGATAAGTCACCACCTATACAAATGCACAGTGAGAAACAAAGAGCTCAATTTGGGAAGCAGATTGAGAGCCTGGTGTATTTAAGTTTCCTAGTTACAGATGCCATTTAGGACTCAGTCACTGCTGATAGCAAGGAACAAATCTAGGAAACATAAAACTATCAGTGAAACCTACTAATTAAAGTGCAGTTTAAAGACAACAATTAATGATTAGGTGTGTAATTGTTCACAATAACCATTCACAGGAAGAGAATATTGCCACACTGAGATATACTGTGCGTGATCAGCAAAATCAAACATAAAGAGGGTTTTTGCTCCCTGCTGAAAACATCTTAAGTATAAAACATTCTTGCTAGCCATTCATAACACAAAAGGGAGAAAAGTGAATAAAGAGAGAGCCCGCGATTAACTTTTTGGCAGGAAAAGATGGTATCAATCTACTCGCATTGATCCAGACTACGTTCTCATTTTCTATGGCTACGGGATGTTTTGGGAGTTCAGATTTGTTAAACATTGTATCTTCTGGACTTCCTAATACACCAGCAAATATTTGCTGGACAAAGGATGTTAAATACTTTCTTTACCCGTGCCAGTGCATTTGACTGCCTCTTGTTTGCTTCTCTATCTTCTTCACTGTTGTCTTCCATCACAACTAACTCTTCTAATTCCCTTTTTATACCCTTCTTCCTCACTCTAAGTTTTCCTAGTTTATTATGCCTTATTCTCAGCTTTCTTGGCTGCTCAGCACTCTACTTTTCGTGTCTCCAACTCCATCTTACAGAATTTCAACCCCTATTACTGAACTTCTTGCATAAACAGAGTAGCATAGCAAAATGACACAACTAAACTACAATTCTGAAGATAATGTCTCCATTTTTTGAAGCTATTATACTGAAAAATAAAATTAAAATGTGACTTAAAAGAAGGGGACAGAAGGAGAAAAAGAAAACAGGATTTCTTACCAGATGAAAAAAAGAAAAGACAATGCATCAGTGAGGTACAAAATGCCTACTTTTAGACCAACTGGCATACAGTATATTTAAAGACACCAGGCCTTGAAAGAACATGTGGAAATGGACATTACTGTTATTTGCAGTAATAACAAGGTGGGGTTTTTGTTTGGTGTTTTTCTTCCCCGAGCTTAGCAGCACAGTGCCACCAGGCCCAACCACAGCAGTGGCTCTCCATGATCCATTTTACTTTTGCGAAACCAGGCAACAGCAGATGTCTCCAAGGAAAGTTCACAGGGTTCAGATTGTTCCAAGTTAAATTGCTCCATTTACATGTTCCTTTCAGCCAACACTGGTGAGATGTTAAGTTGTTTTCTGAAGCAGAGTGTCCATATTTCTCCCAAATCAATGGAGAAAATACCAGACTAGATCTCAGAGCCTGACACTACTGTCAAGTCAGGTAAAAACTGAATCGCTAAAGAGAAGTCTCTATACTTTTCTTTGCCTCAGTTTTTCATTGCTTACGTAGTGAAAAAATACATCCCCTATAAAACACTTTTCTATAACAGGATTAATCATACTGTAGAAGTACTAGACGTTTTGTGAGGTTGGAAATGCAGATGTTATCATTACCCTGTAAGTGTCAACTCCCCTTCTTGAATCTTAAGGAACAGTTCCCATTTTTTTCTGGCAGCATTGAATTCAATGCATTAATTGGGAATGGTAAAGAAATTACTTTCATTCATATACTTCAAATTGATTGGATGACTCATTTTGTTAGAAAGAGCGAATAAAGCCCTAAACAAATAAACTAATCTACCTAGGCACACAATTATTTATTGTGATTTCTTTTATTGTGCCCCTTCTTATTCATTCTTTCTGTAAGATAAACAGTCCCAGTTTTCTCATCTCACTACATATGAGACTTTTTCAAATGCCCTAGTTACCCATTCTTGATAACAGAAGTCTAGCTTAGTTTTTTGGTTTATATTAACACTACACAAAAATATTGACTTGCTTAAAATCAGTTGTCTTCAACTCTTTGAAGAAAATTAATGAAATATTACTTATTCATATGTCCTAGACGAAGCTTATAGTTGATGTTTTTCACCACCAAAAAAATGGTACAGATATCAAGAGAATTGTATTTTATTTTAAAGTAAATTGCAGGGCCCTGGACTATTCTTGGACTGACAGCTTACTAGGCAAAACTAGGCTTCTCAGTAGCACTAGGCATCAGATATCTACAGACTCCTTTTCACAATTTCTATCATATACTGTCCTGAGGAAACAGGCAGAGTCAAATACGTTCAAAGGGTTTTTTTAAATAGAACTTACCTGAATATTATTTGCAACAGAAAATGTAAACTTTTCTAAAAGTCTTCTGAAGTCCTTTGAGAAAATCAAAGTTGTGGTTTTGAAGCCTTTATAGACAGAAAGTGGAGCTGACATGAGCTGCCCAAGCAAGCAGCGAGGCAACTGACAATAAACCTCTCAAAAATAATTTCGTTCACTAAATGAGATTTTTTTTGAACATTCCTGAACTGTAAATAATGTAAAGGTTAGTGCTCAAGGACTAGAATAAGTTAGAGGAGAATTTATTTTCTGTGTGTTTTGCAAAATACAGAAATCCAATTTCCAGCTACTTTTTCCATTACCTGAAATAAATACTAGGGTCTGATCACACATTTAATAAGAATATGCATAACTTTCTGGAAATTTCATCAGAATAAAGGAGGGTATAGGCAGTATAGACAGACAATCCACAGAAATGAGACACTGGCTTTGGGGAGAAAAAAAGTTTTCCATATTATAATAAAAACCCTTTTAGAGTATTAAGGGAAAATCATCTTCTGTAGTTTCTTGGACATTTTTCTTTGTTCTGAATTGACTTAGTCTTTTGACAAAATTTATTTCAGCAGTACTATTCACTTGCATGTGTTTTAAAACGTATATTCGATTAGTAAGCTCACTTACTGAAAGACAGACTTTCAATAAATCCAAATGATTATTTCCCCAAAGTTGGGAGTAGTTGTTATGGAAACTACTGACACTTTTTGGAATGACAGACACCTAACATGACACATACAATATTGCAGAAGTGTGAAAGTCCACCTCAGGCTGTGGCAGAATTCTTCTGCCGTTAGGTAAGGAAACAGTTCTCCAACGGAGAGGATTAGTGACAACTCTGATTTAATAATTCGCTTTCTATTTTTGGCCTTCTTCATGGGTTACATCCCCTTTAGTTTATACTGTAAGGCTTTGCTGTGACCCAGATCAGGTTCTAAAAGAAAACACAGCAAATCCCTGACGCAATTTAGAGCGCCTTCCTGCAGAAATTGTTCCAGCCCAAATGAGGGAATGTCATGCCACAGCGTGAGCACAGTAATAGTGCAAAGGCAGGACAAGAGATTCTTAAGCTACCGCAGATGTTCGGTGCTTTGTCTTGCGGTGTGCCCTTAGAGTCGAGCTCCAAATCTCAGTAATAAAACTGAGAAACTTATTTTAATAAGCAAATATTTTTATATTTGTCTGCAATTAATTGAATTTCTAAATACTTTGCAGTGAAAAGCTGGATCAATTATAAATCATAAGAAAACTGAACCATATCCACAAACCCAACGAGCAGAAAGTCTCCTTGCTCTTTAGACCAGTTACACAAAAAGTTGCAATGATACAAAGGAAAATAGTTCAGCTCTTAGAGCATTTACTTTGGCAGAATTATTCTACTCTGCCTCAGTTAATACTGCCATCTGTTAATATAGCACATAATTTGATTTAAAAGTGAGACCAATTCAGAGATCTCCTGTCTTGCTATCTATGTGTGTTTTCTTTACGTAGTGACTGAATAACTTATAACTCCTTGGAAATACACATTACAGTGAAATATAATATTTAGTCAGTTTATTACCATTACTAAATGTACTGTTACAGCATAAATCTTTAAAAGTGTGTCAGGACCTACCTAAGCTTTGTGACGGATTGAACATTAAGGTTTGCACTGGCCTAGGAAAAATCTAATTTCCCAATATTATGACAGCTATACAATGTGTAGATGCTGAAGTCACTGATTACATTTGAGTCAAATATTTATTTACCAACTGACAAACTGTTAGTCCTGGCAAGATATACAAAACCTGATGCTAATTAAGGTGACACTTTTCTTCTGATGGCATCCAACACTCCATAATGCAGTTTTTCAGAAAAAAAAAAAAACCAACCACCACCATTTCAAAGATTCTCCTCCCCCCGCCGCTGAACATGGTATAATTACTTCCATTTCATGCACCTAAAATTTCACAGCACTATTAAGAACAACATTCTTCACCTTACTTATCTCTTACTTTTCTTACTTTACAAAAAAAATGGTGTTAACTAGCTAATGTAATTGTAATAGTTCGGAAATATCAAAGTATGAGATATAATTGCATTATATTACTACTCCAATCTGCCAGAAAACATCACTCACCTCAGTTGATGAAGATGCAAGGATATTGGCATGATACTAACAGGAAAAAACAAAAGCCATCAAGTTTCTGCAAAAGCAGCACTTCAAGATAAAGAAAGTATTGACAGTTTTGTATGGGAGGCAGGCAACTGAAGACCAGATTTTGTGATCATGAGAAATTGAAGGACAAAACAGGCCATTTAAAGACCGAGAACTTGGTACTGGATACAACTCATAGGAGAATGAGAACTTTTTCTGTTTTCTTCTATGTCCCTCCCTTTTAAATAATAATCACAGCATCATGGTAAGAACTTTGAGGAATTTATGATTTTTTTTTTTCCTTCTTTCTTTTTTGATCCTTTACAATAGATTTTCAAACCTATAGGCTTTCTCAAATGTTACCTAAAAGAACAGCCTAATCACAAAAATCAGATAGCAAGATCCATTTCTTCATGCTGAAATCAGTCTTGAAAATGGAATTGAAGTGCCTAACAAGTTTATGTCTTCCTGAATTGTAGTAGTTCATGAAAATTTTTTAAACGGGCAGTAAAGATTTTCTTTTTTCCTTTAAAATTTGAGATTCACATGTAAAAAAGAGGCAGGCAGACAAAGCATTGAGAAACACAATCGTCTATCAGCAATAACAGAAGTTAATAGGAAAAAGCATGCTGAAAAAACCAGACAGGAAGATGATAAAAAGAAACAAAGATGAGGAAATACATCCAGTCAAAAAACCATGGAATGTATGAAGTAATGAAAATCAGAATACAGGGAGAGGTTAGGTTATGGAATAATTAATACTGAGATGTATCCACCATAAGATAGCTAGAGATTTTGGAGTTACTGTTTTCCCTCAGTTTCATTAAGGAATTAAAACACACAGTATGATTTGAGTTTCATAACATACCTCGTGGTATAATATGCTGATATGCTGTTTCTGTGACATTTTCATTCTTAAATACCCATCTTCTTTCAGCTAAAACAGACTGATTAAACTTTAAACAGAGAAGACATGAGTTAGGATGGGTTTATTTGCTGCTCACATATGGCTTCTGTCATTGTTGCACACGACATTAGAACAGAAAGAAAGGGCAACTGTCTAGACCCCGCTGAATCACTTGGAGTCCTACATATGGTTTCTATTAATCTTTCATTTTCTCAAAAAACTGTTCTTTCTTCCACCTTCGCCTCAATTTATAAAACTCTGCCTGTCTCTTAAGTCTTACCACAAAACTCATTTGTGAAATTAGAGTCTGATTCTGCAAACATTTGCCCACATACGCATATAAAACTTTAGGCTACATCTTCTTAATGACTTCAATATGACTCAAATAATTAAAGCTCAAAGCATACGCAAGCTGTCTTAATTCAGGATAGAAAGTAACTGCCTTCCATGCCACAGTGGATGAGGACTCTGTGATCTGATGCATAATAATGCTGCAATTCAAAAGCAACCTCAACATCTGACACTCACCTGAGGTAGAATAGCCTCAGGCAACGCACAGATGAGGGAAATCAGCCAGAAAGGGAGACAAGGCAAGTGATCAGAGGCATGCTTGCCCCCTAAAATAATAAAGCATAAAATAGTCCCAGTTACAAAACTAAAACAGTATACATTTTTCTTTTGAGAGGGTCTCAGATACTTGGGCTTAACTGGCTAGACAAGTACAGGTACAACTTTACGGCTCAGGGGATACCTACTTTGAGTAACTCCCTTCCCAGCAATGGTGCACCAACTACTACATTGTACTTTATAATCCATATTAAAATACCAACATACATACATGCGTAAATATACACATACACTCACCAGTGTGATCTCATATGCAAATAATAAAATAACCTGGATAGACTGGTTTACTGTGAAATGTGTGTCTGTGGATTTCCTTAAGAAAAATCCCCAGCCTTTTATTTTTGATTGTTTTCTATTTTTCCCTCAGAGAAAAAAAGGCAGGAAGGAAGACAAATCCTTTGCATTAAAGTAGTCTCCAGCACAAGACACTAATGGCACAAAACCACTAAAACTATTAAACAAGTATTACTTCTTATCAATGAAACAGCACTATATCTAGAATAGGCATTTCACCAGGTATCAGCTAACTTACTTTCACTAACGTAGAGAAGTTTATCGTAATACACAGAAGTATCCATCATAGTTAATTTTATTTCAAGCATCCTAGCAGTAGAAAGCTGCCTAAAAGTAATGAGTATTTTCACATACTGCTTCTTTTTGTTTAAGGTGAGGTCACTGAAACAAAGATTATATAGGAGAAATATCAGTTCCACAAATTAGAAAGTGAGTTTCTCAAAGCAATTCAATCATTTTTTAGTTTCTAGTAAGTCTAATATCTGCTACCCAGTGGTTACCAGTGCGTTGGGCTGCCCTTTTTATTATATCTGTGTGACATCTGGAGCTCACAATTTTTTTTTTTTCCCCCGTTTTCTCCAACTAGTGCATATTACCTATGTTATTAATAAAAATAAGCATACAATTAATCTATTGAACAAAGAAGTTTACTAGCAATAAGGACCCATTTTTAGTACCTAAATAATACTGTGTTTTCCAAGTATGACGAGAAGAGACTGTAAGGAGGTACCCTTCCTCCTTAATAAGAACTTACATATTAAATTATGAGACAAAATATTTGAACTGTGCAAGGCAGGACTTCTATTCCTCTAGAAAAAATGGCGTTAAAAAGCCACTGACTTTTTCTTTACAGACAACATTAATATCTCAAAGTTATTGCTTACAAATACACAGTGTCCAATGTGCATTGTTTTTAATCACACTTTCTTAGGAAAACAATCCACTTATCAGACCCCATGATCAGTAGTAGTATGTATTCATATGAATAATTTGATTAATAATCTCGCGTAAGTTTGGTTTTTTTCCATTAGGTTGTTTTTGGAAAGAATATGCATCAGTTGAAATTTCTTCAAATACAGAGATAGTTTGCATTTGTAAAACTAGAAGCATTGATTTGTTTTTTGTGTAAATATATTAACGAGGTGCTGTATAAGAGAATGAAGACTTAAGGATACTTTAAGAGAGTGCCTTTCTAAATTAACATGAGCTACGCTGTACTCCAGAACTTAGCTGAACTCCTTATTGCAAGAAAATCACTCTGTATCCATAACTAGGCACAAAGACTTTCAATTAACTTCTGCTAGTTGATTAGCTGAACAATACAATCCCCATGGAGCATACTTGGCTGATATTATAGCCAATGTAAAATTAATCTCACAGTAAAATATTAAGCATTGAACCAGTGATCCTTCAAGCTTAGTTGTGCTGGTGTGGGCATTCAATGCATATGTTGCATAAATACTGCTCAGAGCTATCTCTATATGGCCATTTAAAATACAGTGAATGACTGAGAGATAGGCCAGTCAAATATTACAAGGACATGCTCAAGCCAAACTTTTGAGCTGTGTGGCATTAATTCCACAACATGGAGAGCAGAGCTGAAGACTGTCTGCAGGGGCAGAGATTATATACTGAATCTGTCAAATTTTATGAGCAAAACTGTATTGACACTGCACATCACTACAGATGCCAGAGAAAAGCAGGTGTTGTGGATGAAGGAAATGCAACTTCTGCACCCACTATGCTGCTGTAAAAATCAGAGAAGTTTCTCAATCAAAGAAACATCAAAGGTAGAATTTTTTTTATACAAGAGGGATGTAAGACTCCATTCTTCGCTACTTCTACACTCCTTCAAAATATAATTATACAATGAACTGGACCACATTCATTCATGATGCAATTCCACTGAAGTTATTTCTGGGAGAAAATCTAATCCAGTAACATAAGTCTGCAGCATTTTGATACCTTTTAATTAAACAAACTGGATTTCCCTTCATCTTATCTGTACTACTTGAAAAATATCAGGTTTTAAAAAAGGACATTACTACTATGTAATGATTAGATGTGTCAGGGAAAGAAATTCAAATTGTTGATCGTGGGTAAAATTACATTAGCCTTTTCCTAAACAAGAAGCTGCCTTGAAATCTCACAAAACAGATTTTAGCAAAATATTTATGCTGCAGGCCTGATTTCAAATATTAACATACTTGAAAGTGAAATGTGAATGTTCATTTACCGCCTTTTCTAGATAGCTGTATAGAGACCACATGCTCAGAATCTGCCAGCAGAGCACAGGGCAGGAAAGAAATGTCCGTATCTTGCCAAATAGCCCATCGACGTCTGAGCCATTCGGATTGCTGCTTTTAATTCCACTTAAGGTAAAAATCCATACGAGTTACTAATTTTTTGTCAAATAACATTAGCCATTCTTGTGCAGCCTCTGGTGAATTTCCACTCACACAAGTATTAACATAAACATGTTCCACCTGCACTGAGCAGGTAAAGCGAGAGCCAAAGCTTTAACATCTCTTTCAATTGACTTTGCTCGCACATCCTCCATGCACACGTTCCTAATTCCACTTACTATACTTGTCCTTGCATATGTTTTTGCATTATTCAGCAACAAATTCAGTCCTCGGGCATAAACAAACAAATCACATATGTTTCATTAGCTACAGAAAGATCTAATCGCAGTAAGCAGAGACACAGAAGTAAGAAATTCCAAAATTTAAGGATCTGTCAGATTTGTTACTATAGTCATACCACAAATTGTATATACTTAATACAAACTTTATAATATAAATAATTTAATAGATATGAACCTAATGAAAAACTGAAAGGAAAAGCAGAAAGGAATACATATTAGAGCATTAACATCCCATGGAAAAATACATTCAGTTATAAATTGGCCAAACACAATCACAGTTTTGATTTCTCAATGAGGAGCATGGGTTTAAAACCCTTCTCTCACGCAACAGAGAGCGTTGAGATTTTACATTAATGAAGAAACAAATAAAACCCACAGAATATAAAACGGAATTCCACAGAATTCCAGTTTTACAGAAAAGGAGGGGATCACAACATAAGTAACAGTTAACAGATTGCTTTTCTGTTCTCAGTGTAATGTAATTATTCTAGATGTTCCTTCAAACCTAACTTATCTTTTAAAAATACCTGTGTACCTAACACTACCTCCAGGTTCTCACACTTATTTCAAGCTGCTTGAATTTTCTCAGTTTGACTATGACTTACAGGTAGTAATACCAAGCTATTAATAACCCTAGAAGATATACAAGCTTTTAATGAACTTACAGGAGGGTATAGAAAAAAAAAAAAAAGATATTCTGTTTCCATAATGAAACTGCATACCTACAAATGGCATTAAATATGAGAATTTCAAAGAATACCCTGGAACAGTATTTCCTGTGTTAATTCTGAAACTTTAGCTTGCCAAGTTAAGAAACTAGCCAGCAAGAACAAAAAACACAACAAGCTTTTAAGAAAAACAATGTTATTCCTACCTTCCCAAAAAGAGACAAGTACAGCCACCAAATATTTGTAAGTTTGACCATCTCTGAAAGAGACTTATGTAAAAAACAGTAGCGCAATTCCAGCCTTAAACATTTTTTAAAAAAAGAAAAAAGCTTTATTACCATACAATCTCTAGTATTAACAAGAGGTAGATGCATCTCCTGCAAAATCAAAAAGAGAAACTTGTGTCTCTGTGTGTGTACACATATATATATTATGTATACACACACACATACACACACACATATTATATATACACACATATATATATTATGTCTAGTCATATGTACATAAATATAGGTAGAGGGATATAAACATATGCCTGCATTGAAACACATGGCAAGGCTAACTTAAACAGAAGTAAAACATCAACATTTACCACAATTTACTCCAACTAGTAACTGTAATGTTTTGCATCTATTGCAAGAATAGACAGATATTAAGTCCCATACCAGTAGTTCTCACAGATCTACAAAGATCAACCATTTTTTCTCTGTTTTGCTAGGGAATGACCAAGAAATGTAGGAAATGTTGCACTTGTTCACTCATCTTAAACTGCAACGCCTTCTATTCTTAAATTATCACAAAGCCCCTTTGTTGGCAGCACCGCAGAGGTATTTCCACAGCTGCAGACTGTACTTATAACTCTGGACAACGATGTGCACCGACTCGTTACAATGACTCATTCTTGTGTTTTCAAAGCCATGTACATACGTTGAAGTGTTTCAGTCGTCTTGCACAACTCACGCCTCTGTTATACAGTCCTTAACTTTGCCTGAGAGCATCAAATAGATAAGTGGTAAGCCACTTCGAACTCACTTCGTTACCTCACTACATTCCCATGAATAAACTACTGAAGCATAGTATCTTATGTGATCCTAGGGATGGTATTTACGGATGACTTTACAAACATATTTAGTGGCTTACGAGCACAAGTTACACCAAGGGTAGAAGGACTTGCACTTCTATGACACTAAACACTGTTAAAGTTCCCAGCTCCCTCTGTCTCAACTTCGTATCACTACAAAACAAATTCTAAAAGGAATTTCGTAAGAGAGATCAGCATTGGTCCAATTTACCATTTCTCATTAAAGTTGAGATGGAATGCTATGAAGAGTAAAAAGGTAAGTTCAGATGAAGACAAATGGGAGCCAAGCACTTCACCAGATATCATCTTATAATTAAGAAAGTGTCAGAACCTCTGTCTTAAATTTGTTCTGTTGAGGTTAATAAAACAGATCATTGTTTCCAAGGCTAAGACATGTTAGAATTTTTATTAGGAACTGCCTTCTAACAAATGAGAAATACAAGAGCAAAACTGTTATTTGAATGTCACTGATTCTTCAGGTTTAATACATCTAATTTCCTCTTTCTCTTAGCAATGCTGCTAGTTGAGCTGTCTGCAGAATTATACAGTGTTCAGGCACAAACACAGAAGAGCCAGTGGTTTGCAATTGAAATGAGATTTCATAAATCAAGGGAATACGACATTCCCTGTTAGCAGAAAGCTGGCTCTGCACTATTTTAAAGCAATATTTTAAAGAACATTTTAATACAAGCAGAAAATGATTTTATCACTAGTGTTAGCACCAGTTAATCCTTTATGTATTATTGGTGTCTTTTCATATCTTGCACATAAAAATATATAGTCCTTCCTTCCTTCTTTCAACAACATCCTTTCTATACGTATTAAAGATTTTATCCAACAATTTTACTTTCTAAAAATCTTCTCACTTATTTGATTGTGCAGTTTTGCTGTTAAATATTTTTGCCTTCATGCAAAGACTCTAGCTGTATTTTTAGTGTCTTATATAATTGTTCACTAATGCCTTATTAAAGCTGAACACCTGTAGCTTCAGTTATCTTATAAATGAGTTAACAAGGAAAAACACCCCCCCAGGGAAGCTTGTTTTATATATCTGAACCAGGAGAATTAAAACATTTTATACCTCCTCAAAGTTATCTGTTCTTTGGTTCCAGCATTTCAAGCTGTTATTCGTGCTTTTTGGCAATGAAGAAAGAATCAGATTAACACCAAAAAGAATGAACACGGCAAACTGAATTCTTCTATAGGAAGCTTCTGCAAAAGCTCATCATTTTGAATATGTTACTCCTTAATAGAGATGACAAAAGCGTCCACTTCAGAAGCTTGCCATTCTGTTCTGCAAACAAACAAGAAGTGATGTTGGATGAAAAGCAGGACATGAGCCGGCAATGTGCGCTCACAGCCCAGAAGGCCAACCATGTCCTGGGCTGCATCCAAAGCAGCATG
>NW_009216336.1:48769-51537 GCF_000690835.1 Fulmarus glacialis
TGGCGGGAGCCGGTCCAGAGGAGGCCACGAAAATGACCAGGGGGATGGAATGCCTCTGCTATGAAGAAAGACTGAGGGAGTTGGGGTTGTTCAGCCTGGAGAAGAGAAGGCTTCGGGGAGACCTTATTGTGGCCTTTCAGTACTTAAAGGGGGCTTATAAGAAAGATGGGGACAAACTTTTCAGCAGGGCCTGTTGCGACAGGACAAGGGGGAATGGCTTTAAACTAAAAGAGGGCAGATTTAGATTAGATCTAAGGAAGAAATTTTTTACAATGAGGGTGGTGAAACACTGGCACAGGTTGCCCAGAGAGGTGGTAGATGCCCCATCCCTGGGAGCATTCAAGGTCAGGTTGGACAGGGCTCTGAGCAACCTGATCTAGTTGAAGATGTCCCCGTCCATGGCAGGAGGGTTGGACTAGATGACCTTTAAAGGTCCCTTCCAACCCAAACTATACTATGATTCTACTATGATTCTATACTATGATATCATCCGAGAAGCGTTTCAGATTACCGTGAGATTATTTGCTCACAGTTGTTCATTCTGACTCCTTTAAAATACCGATGCAGGCACTAGCAACAGTTTCTTTGCTGCCTCTAAAAAGCCTTTATTAGCAAGACTATTGCTAGGCTCCATAGCTAGCAGCAATCAGCTAGTGGGTTATTTGTACAACGCAGTTTTGGACTGGGTTAGACAAGCAGTCCTACTTGCAGCTGAGCCTACTAGCCACCCCAAGCGTCTCATTGCCCTCACTCCTCTCCCATGGTAGAATTGCCACTCCTCCAAATTTACCCGCACAGCTGTGTACGTCCCAGCCAGGGAACGGCCACACGTGCTGCTACACCAGCAGAGCTGAACGGGAGGAGAGAGAAGGGACTCATTTCCAGGGCAGAGCAGAGACAGAGCAGTGATGAACAGCTGTAAGCAGCAATATTTTCACCCAGCTCCGAACCTCACGCTGACCCCACTCTTAGCGTAGGTAATGAAGTTTCCTACTTTTACTGGCACAAATGTCTCTTTCCTGAAACCACAGTAAGTTAGAGGACAGACTATGGTAATGGGACACCCTGCACAGGCTGGCGTTTACAACAGATTAGCTAGTCTGACAGCAGTTTGTCCTTGACTGAAACAAGGGACAGGGAAGCAAGAGGGAAGCAAATCCCCAGTGTAAACAAGATCTCAGAGAATACATGTAGACAGAAGCCGAAGAGCAAGGACAATTTTCCAGCACCCTAGAGTCTATTGCTTTAATTTGTCTATACAACTATATAAACTAGCAGTTTATCTTGCCTTTTTCTTTTTCTGAACAGTGTTTCATAAAGCAAATAAAATATTCTCACAAGTGTGATTCTTAGTACCATTTCTGAATGGGAAGCTCAGGTCTTAGTATCATTTGATAGCGTGCAATATAATTGGCCCCTGGCTGATGTCTTCATTTATTTCATGCACTTTCAGATTCACATCAATACTGGAATCTGGTGCAAGCCCTGTCCTCTTAAGGGAAGGAGCTTGTGACATAATCCTGGAGGAAGAAAAAGTAAATGATCCAAAGCAGGGATGACCTGAACTCAAAGTTCCCAGTAACGTCGTGTGTCTCTTTCCACACTCCACGCTGCTGGATGCACCTTCTGTGCTGTAGCACTATTTAAAAGTATGAAAGAGGAAGGAGGTCTAGGTTTGTGCGTATGTACTAGATCTGCAATACACAGTTCACAATAAAAACAAAAAAAATAATTTTACCAGATGAGCACTAAAGTAATTAAAGCCTATCAAATTGATCCTTATTGCACTTACACCACTGGTAGGATATATTCTCTCAGACGGGACTCTATTGAATTCCCATTACCTTAACTGAAAGCATAATAATGCAGAGCCACAGCCTATTCTAAAAATGGTTCTCTGAGCTTTTTCATGACTGATCATAAAATAGACTTATTGGAATATTGTAAAACAATTCTTTGTTTATTTACAGGTATGAAAATAAAGCCCCCAGTCACAATCCGTCAGATTTTACAGAGTATCACAAAACCCATAATATATGCCCAGTTTAAACACTGTAAAATAAAGATGACTCACTTCAAATGATGGCCTAAGGGCCTGCATGTGGTAAAGTTGACACATTTGAGTTATAGGAAAACCAAAGTGTCCCGAGCTAATTAAATCCATTCATCTTGGACTTTAAAGTTTCAGACAGATCTGTAATAAAGATTTATTTCAATTTCTTTATATTACTTATTTCATTTCTCATAGCTCTGCTGAATGACCAGGTGTTTGGAAAATCCTGGATGTGGTACTGGGAAGGTTTTTGTGTTGCTGAGAGCTCTGTGTTTTAACAAAAAACACCACCATTCTCCAACAGATTATTTCTTAAGGAGACATTGATCCCACATGAATCTGACAAAAAGCATCTCTATAGAATTATACTGGTAAGATTAGGTGCAGACTCCTAACCGGACCCATACCAGAGTATACATACCCTCCCCTACCCCCCCAGGGCCCCATTTTTGGGTTGCAAGGGAGCTGTAGCACCCACCAGATACAGGACCGGTCAAGATGATACAGGGACCTGGACTTACGCAACCAGTCTGTTACATAGCACCCCTGCCATGAGACTAAATGTAAACCACTGAAGGAGATCTACAGCAGCTGTTGCGCATCTACCTGAGAATTACCTGAGAATTCAGGAAAGAGATGCTCAGTACTCTTACCTGATACCAAGGTTTTCAATAGCAATGCATGATTTCTCCAGGGCTCAGTTTTGGGGCCGGTC
>NW_009216337.1:0-12529 GCF_000690835.1 Fulmarus glacialis
AATGATTCTATGATTTTATGATTCTGTTCTGTGGTTTTCACAGAAAAATACACTGTTTAGGATGTGATAAAATCTTTACTTAGGCATCTGGAAATAAACATTTCACCTTTCCCTTTTGAAAGGACCTCTCTTTAAACAACAAAAAACGTGACTTGCATTAAGAGTATAGGAAAAGGATGAATTATCCAAAAGAACATACAACATTGTTTGAGGCTTAATCAACTACTACTACTCCTTTTTTTTTCCCCTTTACCAACAGTTCTGAAAATTTTCTGATTCAGTACAAATTATTCTTTCTCTGTGCTCTGCTCTACTGCAAAACAGAAAAAAATCCGTGTGGCATGTGTTTCCAGGTTTCACTCTACTAATGGGTAATAAAGACCTGAGAATTTGCAGTGTGTGAGAAAATTTCAAATCCATGGCAGAAAAGATCACGTCAAATGCATGAATGCTTTCAGTCACTGAAATTCAGCTAAATTTCTATGTAAGATTCAGCTTTAAGTTTAGATCGTAAGAGGTATATCACCTCTTAAATTAAAATATTAGTGTCACCTTAAACATTGAAGTAAACTTAGCTTTGGCGCTACAGCTGAGTTTTGCCTGACATGGACACACACACCTTTTCAAAAGAGTAACTAATAGAATCTTTCCAGCCACCCACACTTATAATGTACTTTAGTAAAAAATGGTGGCTTGACTATGTTTGGAGCAAAGTTACCTTTTTTTTCAGCCATTTCATTGTAAAAGATACTTCTTACTTCTCTTTCTTAACTGTTTCTTGATTTCACAACAGGTGGGAACAGGAATTGTCATAATGCTCTTTGCATGTATTTTTATAGTTCATTTCCTCAAGTAGTTGAGGTTTATAGAAAGCAAGTGACTAGGAGAAACTCCTGTGAGTAAAGTGCAGATGTTCCTCTATGTTAGGAAGAAAGTAAGCTTATAAAACTTCTTGCAAACTCTTAGCAGCAGTATTTTTTATGCTTTCTCTTTTTACACAAATACAGAGTTGGAAAAGGCTACAGATGGGGAGTGGAAGGCGTTTTTGAGCATAGAAGCCTGCATATGTGTGAAGAGAAGTAGAATTCCCATGTGTTTTGAAGAAATATTTCTGGAGAAATTTTTCTATTTGTGGACTAGTTATGTTGAAGTCTGAAAGAACAAAAATTGATGTGCATGATGAGTAGGGGAATGCAGAAGGTAATGAAGAAGACTGAGGAACTGAGCAGTGAATCAGTGATGTAAGTGTCTGCAAAGGGGAAAGGAGAGAAAGGGAAGGTAGTAAGATGACTGCAGACTAAGATAACTCTGGAGACAGCCTAGCAATTTTACGGCTCATTGATTAAGTATTACTTTATATGTGATTTGGTAGTACATGGCTTGGATAGTAAGTCTGATGTTTTATCACTGCTAGCAGTTGGTCACTTGCTTACCAAATACAAACAGATGGTATTTGTGTTTTAATTTTTTTCAATTCATGAAGTAAACACAGATATGTTTTGTTTATTATTATATAGAAATAGCTATGCAGAAATTTTCCTGGGAAAAACATGGTGACATTCTCAGAGAGTGCTCAGAAAGTAGATGAGAAAAGAAAATTATGTAGATATAAGTATATATAAATATATACCACATGATAAGCCATTTTTAGGTATACTCTGCAGGTCATTTTCTGTAGATTGCATGCCTGCAAATTGTTAGAATCACGGTGAGCTTTCCTGCACTGTAAGGACTACTGATGTAAGAATTTGCAAAGCTGGGTGGCTACAATAGGGAAAATTGTACAGTAATTACAAAGTCAACACATTTTACATTATTTAAAAATCTATTTTTAAAAACTAGGATGATAAGAACTGATGTTCAAGCACAAATATGCATAGTATATAACAGACATCTGTAAAAATACATTTAAAAATTTATTTTAAAATATTGTAGTCTTATATGACTTTTAGAAGATAGTTTTTCTAAGATCTATATTTCTGAGTGAGCGCATGTTTTTAAAAAAAGAAATCCAAAAAACCTTACCTAAAGGAAAACATTAACTTTATTACTCTCCCCTTTATCAGTTTGAGACAGAAAAAGCATGTGTCCTTTTCTGCTGTTGTGAAAGTGTGATAGATACATATGTAGCTATATATTGTCAAATTATCCAATTGATTGTCCCATGCATGGCTTATATGTACATGCATATGGTGGCAGTGCCATGTGAGAAATTTGCAGTGCCATATGATGAACAACTGTTTATATGACACTACAATTTATCACCTTAGCTAGAGGTTAAGTACTGTTACACCTTCCATTTGCGTTATGACTCGGATTAATTGGTTTGGAACTGAAATAAAGATGATGTGAAATCCTCAAAGTCATTGAGGAAGGACCAGAGAAGGTTAAATTTCAATTTTACAGTTTGTTTTTGCCATCATCTTATATATTTTTATTTTAAACAAAAATAAAAAATGTGGTTTTTTTAAAAAGATAATAAGTTCTATTGTCCTGGTTTCTGCTAGGATAGGGTTAAATTTCTTTCTAGTGCTGTGTTTTGGATTTAGTATGAGAAGAATGTTGATAACACGCTGATGTTTTTAGCTGTTGTTAAGTACCCTTCAGTCAAGGACTTTTCATCTTCCCATGCTCTGCCAGGTGCACAAGAAGTTGGGAGGGAGCACAGCCAGGACAGCTAACCCAACTGGCCAACGGCGTACTCCATACCATATGATGTCATGCTCAGTATATAAACTAGGAGGCGTGGTCCAGGAAGGGGCAATCGCTGCTCATTTTGTATATTCTACCATTGTTATTGTTGTTGTTGTTGTTATTATTATTATTATTATTATTTTCCCTTCCTTTTCTGTTCTATTAAACTGTCTTTATGTCAATCCACGAATTTTACTTTTTTTCTGATTCTCTCCCCCATCCCACCATGGGCAGGGGGAGTGAGTGAGTGGCTGTGTGGTGTTTGGCTGCCTGCCAGGTTAAACCACAACAGTCCTTTTAAAAGGACTGTCATGGTTTAACACCAGCCAGCAACTAAGCACCACACAACCGCTCGCTCACTCCCCCCCTGCTAGGATGGGGGAGAGAATCGGAAGGGTAAAAGTGAGAAAACTCGTGGGCTGAGATAAAGACAGTTTAATAGGTAAAGAAAAAGCTGCACATGCAAGCAAAGCAAAATAAGGAATTCATTCACTACTTCCCATCGGCAGGCAGATGTTCAGCCATCTCCAAGAAAGCAGGGCTCCGTTACGCGTAGCAGTTACTTGGGAAGACAAACGCCATCACTCCAAATGTCCCCCTTTCCTTCTTCTTCCCCCAGCTTTATATGCTGAGCATGATGTCCTATGGTATGGAATACCCCATTGGCCAGTTGGGTTAGCTGTCCTGGCTATGCTCCCTCCCAGCTTCCTGTGCACCTGGCAGAGCATGGGAAGCTGAAAAGTCCTTGACTAACATAAGCACTACTGAGCAACAACTAAAACATCCATATGTTATCAACATTATTCTCATACTAAATCCAAAATACATCACTATACTAACTACTAGGAAAAAAATTAACTTTATCCCAGCCAAAACCAGGACACTTATATATCTGTATTTGAAGATAGAATATATAAAGTTCAGTAGTACATTTTACCATAGTGCTTGGAGGGACATGAAAATCTTGCTTTGTTTTGGGATCATTTCTTCCCACCAAAATTAGAATGATTAAATGAGGAACCAACAAAAGATAGCTCAGCAAATCCTCCACCTTAATATTTCAACAATTCAAAATGAGGATCAATCTTTTTTCAATTTTACTTGACTGACTTGATTTTTCTATAGAAGGTCTCAGAGATTTCCCAAGCCTTGCAATCCTAGATACTTTGAAGATCACCAGCCCAAATAAAAAAAAAAAAAAAAAAAAAACAACCCACAAAAACAAAAAACCACAACGTTTTGCAGGGGCTTTTCAAAGCTATCAGTCATGTTAGCATCATTATTATCAATATAAGGTGCAAAAGCATGAGCTATCAGGAAACAAGGTACAGAATTTGATATTTTGAACATTATCCAGTAAAATGATGCCATGGTAAAATGGAAAAAAAGGCTGGACAGAGAAATTATGGTCCCTTGTGTAGAATGCTGGGAAGATGTAACTGAGAAAAAGTATTTCTTTCCCTGTAAAGCCAAAGGATCTATATTTTTATTCAGGATTGCTGGTATGGACAGAAAGGGGTACAGAATGAGCTACTTTCTAAAGGATTTCAGTAGCTCAACTTTATTAGCAGTTACTCCGGGCTTTGAAGAAGTTAATGTTTGTCCGTATGCTCTATTGGAATTTCTGTGACCTGCAGACATGTTGCCTCAACCTGTCTTTTCCTCCTCATTGGAGCCAACAATGGAAAATTGCAGATACTTTGAACAGAATGTAAAACCCATCTCAGACAAGCTGGTCCTATTAACTATGACAGCTTCCAGCTGAGGTGGTATCACTGGAGCAGAAAAATTCTGGTGCTGGTAATGATGATCAGGAACTAGCAAAAGAGAGGATTTTAGGCAAGATTCTTACCTTCATGGATAAGGGAAATAGGGGAGAAGGGAAGGAAAAAAAAAGGGGAAAATATATTGAAAAAAGCACCTTTTTTTATTTTTGAGAGAGGCAACTTCTCTGTTTTTTGAGAGCTAAAATTGAGTACCCCACACAAAGAATCAAAGAGAAGAATGCAATATTTACTTCCTATAATTGAGCCTCCCCTTATTGATGAGGAATAAAAGAGAAATTGAGTCATAAGTGGAGACAGGAATACAACAATTTACACATACATATGTATATATGTACTTACATCTTTTTAATATGACTTTCCATAATCTTTTTGCATAGACTCATTAAATCTTTATTCTTCTTATACAATAGAAATACAAAACCTTACTGCAGTCTGATACCTGGAATAGCCATGTACAGAAAAATAGATTTTTTTACACATTTAGAACAAGTAAAACAAATTAAAATATAAGTTTAAAAATACTTTGCAGAAAATAAGTTTGAAAAATTCTAAGGTAGGTTAATAATGTATGTTGCATTTATTACAGATATTTGAATGGTCTTACTGTCTCTTTTTGTCTTACGTTGAACACTTTTTAAATTTGCCTAGACAAGATTTTCCTGCAGTATTTGGACCTTTTCAGCATCTTATACTTGTCTTAGTCTTTGTACACATAATACAAGACACCAAAATACCTTTGAATTTCAGAACGTACACATTACTTGAGCTTTAAGCGAAAGATCAGTGCATGATCCCTGCAACAATTATTTAAAAATAAGTCACCAAATCACTAGATTGAAAGGGTGAAAAAAAAAATCATATATCAATATTTCAGTAGGAAAGCTTGGGAATCTGAAAACCAAATGAAAAAAAAAGAAAACCACATGAGAAAAGGTTAGTTCTTTTTGTGTGCCATCAGCTGGAGAAGAGCTGAGATATGGGATATGGGCAGTCTGATAAACTAGGAACATTGTGGAAGTAGTCATGTTTGTGGGTTGTGGGTTTTTTGGGGTTTTTTTTCCCCCTTTTCTTCTGGTTTTGCATGAGGTGAGAAATACCTGCCATTTTTCTTGCTCAGTATTCTGAATTTCAATAAGTAAATAAACAAAAGGTGGTGTTTCACCAAGAAAAGCTGCCTTGTCACTAAGTGAAACCCATGTGTCTCCCTGTCTCAGGTCCTGATCTGTGTCACAATGTGAAAGAACAGCAGAAATAGTGCAGAGAAGAGCTTACAGCTGACTTGCTAATACATGTAATTAAAAACCTCAAATTTTAAACAGGATTTCATTGTCACATGATAAACAAGTAATAGACATTGCCCCGGGCATAATTTCAATCATTTTTCATTTGTTCTATATTGTAGATTGAGTCAGGGAACTGGCTCGCTTTTAATAGTACATTTGCAGCAGTGGCATGAGCTATTGACTTTGCTTATTTATTTAGATCATTATGTGCCAGAAAAATCTCAGTATAATAAATGTGTATCAATTCCATCACCAATGTGGGAGGTAACACAATCAGTAGGAGTAGAAGAATATTACAGAGATTGCAGTTTACAAACAGAGCAACATATTGACATACATATTAAAAAACATGCAATTTTCCCCAACAAAAAAGTGAAATACAAACAAGTAAATAATGTATTAATAAACATGAACTGTTAAGAACAAACTACCTATCTTCAAAAATTACTTGTGTCTACACTTGCAGTCTGACTATCGACTGGTTCTTCTGGGTTTTGATTCAGAAACAGGATTTACCTAATGGTGTCAAGTAACAGCTTTAGCTGGCTTTTGTGGGGAAGGTATGGTGGCAAAGGCTTTCTAAATGGATATTATTTTCTTTTTTTCCACAAAGACATGTGAGGTTGTTCTGAATGACAACCCTATTACTTGGCACAGGTAAAAAGAAAGGAGAGCTGGTCTGAAATTTTCTCACGTAAAACATTTTCATTAAATATGATAACTTATGAAAATTTTTTGTGTGTGTCATATATGCAACTTTTACAAACAGAGCTTTAGAGAGGATTTCTAGTCAAGGCAAGAGAGAAAGGTCAGCAGGTCTCTTCAAAGATGGCAACAACAAGGAGCTCTCCTAGGGTGTAACAAACAAGTCTGCCTCTTTGTATGCTAATTAAATAGGCATAGGAAGAGAGAACAGAACTTTGGTATTATGCCTCTGAGGTAGCTATTCATGTCTCTGGACTAAGGAGTAAAACTGTTCATTTTAATTAATATATACTTAATTAAATATATCAAATCTCACTAATTAAATTTTCTGAGTGGGACTCTTTTCAATGGGAGAGAGAAAAAGAATCTCCTTTTTTCTTTCTGCAGACTAGTCAACTACCCAGTGGTTAAGGTAGTTACTTATTCCTTGTAAGATACTTAAGGTATGAGAAAAAATGCAGTTTCGTTCCTGGTGTGAAGATGAAAGGTTTGACTTCCACTCTGTTTCATCAGGACTCTGACAAAACAAACAGAACAAGCTGTATAAAGTGTCATGCTCCACACCCACCACCACCACATTTTTTAGGGGAATTTTTCAAGAGCTCTTGATTTCATCCCAATGGAAACTGAAGAAAAAAAAAAATCAGGATATTCTGTAGGATAAGAAAATGTCTTCCACTGATCTCTAAGAGTAAGTCTTCTGAGCTCTTCAAAATGAGTAAAAATTATTCTGCAACTTGTGTAGTATTTCCTTACCATTCTTATATCCACAGGTATTGCAGGATGACAATGCTGATTTTTAAGAGGATAGTTCTAACTTCTCAATCAATGTGGAAGACAATGTAAAAGTCAAATCATCTGCTTGTTATCACAGCTTCATGAACAACAAAAGTAATCATTACTATCAGCTATAGTTAGGCCAAGAAAGGGCAGTGAATCAAAGGTGGAAACTAACACAATTCAAAAAAAATCGACACAATTGTTGTTTTACTCAACCAGGCAAATGCATTCAATTAAACAGTTAATTTAATGTAATCAGTTGTAAGCATCTCTGTTTATGGCAAGCACAGTAGCTACTAGTTTACTTTTGTTTTGGGGCATTTGTTTATGAGGCACTAAGATTATGTAGAGATAAGAAGAGTTGTAAATTTTCTATATACAGCTGTATAACATCAGGCTTCATATAAAAAGCCCTCATACTTTTACAGCATTCATCTGAAATAGATCAGATTGCTTAAGTACTGACTATACTAGAGATTTTTGATGTTTCCAGTACTTCAACATGAAAACATGAAGTTTCTATATTGACATGTACTTCAGAATTCTTTCTAGCACTAGGAACTCATGACTTTAAACAAATCTTTTCAGTATCTTCAGTCACAAACATAGAAACAAAAATAATACTTCCCACAGAAATATAAGTCATATTCTTTAGTTTTACTTAACTTTTTCTTTCCAAATATATTGCTATTATTCTGCTATTCTTCCTCTTTCTTCAGTTGATTGGTTAAATATGTTTAACGTACCAGAAAGAGAGAGTAGGAATAAAGGGCAGGTCTCATAACTGAGGAATATCCCTATCAGAGTTCCAAAGGGAACACATTCATAAATAGTCAGGGAAAGAAGTGAACAGTAAAGTGACAAAATTTGCTGATAATATTAAGTTATTGAGGAGTCTAAGGACAAATGCTGCCTATGAAAAGTTGTCAAGACACCTTGTAATACTGAGTGGCTGGGCAATAAATGACAGATGAAATTCAGTGTGTATAAATGTGATACACATGGGGAAGAGCAGTCCTAATTTTACATATGAATGATATTTTAAGCTCTAAGCTGACTGTTACTACTCAGAAGCAAGATCTTAATGTTATTGAATAAAATTCTATGAAAATGTCAGCTCAATGCACAGTAGCAGTCAAAAAAGAAAATCAAATATTATGACTTAACCGAGGCTTTATAAAGAAAAATACAGAGAACATTATCAATACACTGTAGAATTCCTAGTTTGCCCATACCTTTAATACGAAAGTATGGGAATTGCCCTTATCCTGGTTCCTTCACCTTTAAAAGAGAATAACTGAACTGGAAAATGTTCAGAGAAAGCTGACAAAGATACATGACCAAAGGTAAAGAATGTCTTCTAAAAAATAGGCTAGGACTGTAAAAGAGATGACTTGGTATTACAGAGGATAAGATAAAGATCTACAAAATCATAAGTGGCATTAGGAAATAGGGGTTAGTTGTTCACATCCCCTTCCAACGCAAGCAGTGAGACTCAAAAGAAACTAGTCAGAGTTGATTCAAAATATACAAGAGGCGATTCTTCACATAGCAGAGAACAGGTCTGTGCAACTCATTACAACAGCGTAACGTGGATGCTTAAACTAATGAAGATTGCAGGCAAGACTGGACAAATACGTGTAAGAGTAATCCACAGAGACTTGTTAAATGAGTAAGACTACTCCTGGTCTGGGAGAACTTACTAAAATGAAAATAGTTGGAGACAAAGAACATTTTTACCAGGAACATCAGGTATCCCCACCTACTCTTGTTCTTCCCCTGGCATCCTTTGTTAGGTACTACTGGGGAAACACATGAGACTGGATAGACCCTTCATCTGATCCAGTATCATTCTTAAGTTTTTCTTAAGAATGTTGAAGTGTACTGTTTCATAGTTTGTGCCATCCTTTGATTTTGAGTTCAGCCTGGTAGATAGGCATTTGTAGGTATTTGTTGGCTGCAAACCTTTCCTCAGCTTCCAAAAATATAATGGGGAGGCGGTTACAGGTAATGTTTAGGTTATTCGAGGCATCTAGGTTTAACAGGGTTTAGACGATCAAAGCTAAGTTGACTAAACATTGTGGAACATATCTTAGCCTGAAGCAGCTAGTATTTCTCTGTCTCTCACCTGTGCGGCCTGGGAGTGTTACTGATGGTAGAGCACTTTCTGAAAACTCTAGCTGCATTCTGACTCTGTATGTGTACAGTATTTTCCGTGATGTTTTGGTTTCCAAGGGAAGGAAACCTTGTGCATATAGATTGAAAGGTCAGTAAAAGAGGTGTGGTGGTGGAAGGGGGTCTACTCTGCATCTCGTGACTCAACGGGAGGATTTCCTTATTCCCTGTATTTCTGCCATTAGATATAAACCATTGACCAAGTCGGGGACTAGGAGTGGATCCAGCCACACCTAAGCTCCATCAGGAGTTTAGAAAGCAAGGGGGTCTACTCTGAATCTCGTGACTCAACTGGAGGGTGTACTTACCCTTTTGTATTAGACATAAACCGTTGTCCAAGTCTGAGACTAAGATTGGCCCGAGCTGCACCTAAGCTCCATCAGGAATTTAGAAAGCAAGGGGGTCTTCTCTGAACCTCATGACTCAACAGGGGGGCCTCCCTTACCATTTTCATCCTGGGTCTCTGTAAAAATCATTCCAGCTCAATTCTAACGCGATTTTCCTTTGTGTGCTTCATCCATGTAGTAAGTGATAGAGTGAACCTTGCCATCGAACTCTGTTAAGTCAAACTTTTATAAATTTCTATTAAAATCACTTTCTCTTAATACCTTTGACGGTGATTCTTTAAGCGGCTTCTAAACCACTCATTCGTGACAAGAGGATATCAGGAGGTACACTGTCATACCCATGCTGCACAATCAATGCATAGCTTTTGTCTCTGTTTTCTTTTCCAACAGATGTCCAGGAAGATTCAGGACCATTAAAACCAAATTCTGTTCTTTTCTTGATTGGTTCCAATGAAATCATATCCATGTTTTCCATCCACCTAGCAGATATTTGCTATCAGTGTCTGACAGCACTAGTCATTAAAGACTGAATTTCTAGGCCTCAAGACATTCATTTTGATAGAATGGGGGAGAGAATTGATTTGAATTATAGAAGCATGAGTTATTGAGAAAAGTTCTATTACACTGGAGGCACCTCACATTTGCCTTAGAAAACACATGAGTACCTGTGGCAAATACGCGGAGTTAGTGCAACATGTCTCATCAAGAATGTTTGCTTGTCTATTTTTATGTTTAGCATTTCTACTCCAGCATTTGTAAATCTTCTCAGAGATCATTTATTTGGCAACCTGTGACATGTTTCTGCTCAATGTTAGGTTCATAAAACTGCTTCTGTACTGGGCTGGTGATATAATGCCTGGGACTTTATGTCTTGCTATCAGTTTTATGTTTCAGACTACACAGAGCATTTATCAAAGGACTTCTACACATTTTAAGGTATGTAGAGATTCTGCTACATCTCTGAAATTGGTTAAGTTTGACCCTATTTTGTCTACACAGATTCAGGGGTTAAATAACAGATCGACATGCAATCCCTTTAAAGTGCTCTTACTCCTTGCCATAGACAGAGGTCCCATAGTATTCCTTTATTAGCTATCTTTTGTTTGGGAATATTTTACTGTATAGAAGCAAGAAAAAGAAAAGTTATGTTTACATAGCAATTATTTCTAGGCTAATATGCATAGTAGATTGCCTGGGCTAATATAATAGGCTAAGCACTTGTATGTTTGTTACTTCTGATGCAGGCACCTGATGAGTCACTGCATGCAGCTGATGGCAGTCAGGTGGAGAAGGTGAGCTCTGTGGCACCTCGGTGCAGGCTGATCCTCAGTCCTGCTGAGTTGCTGTCTTCCAATTTCCTGCACTTTTATTGGGACTTTTCACTTTTCCTTGGAGTCCTTGACTATTGCACAGTCTTATGTTTAGTTTATGTAATTTCTGGCGGCTTGACAACATTTTTTTTCTTTTCTCAATCAGCTGGGCCAAAGTCACACAGCAATGTTTCACAAAGCCAGTTCATGGCTCACAGGCAGCTGGGCTATGGGTTGTCCTCATCCTGGGCATGTGGTAAACATGTCACTTCTTTCTGGGTACAGCTGTAATAACAATTTTTCTAAGTCAGCGCTACCACCTACGTACAGCTTAAATAAAACAGATCGTACATACATCATACACCAAAACCAGACATGTATTCTCACCACATTAAGTGCTGAGGGTAGACATTTTCTTCTGTAACTGGGCTTTTGGGCTATTACCTTTTTTTGATTAAGGATCATATATCTTTAGTGGTGATATGCAATCAAGACGTGATTATAAATCACTGACAAGAGTGTGTTTTCAGAATAAGGTGGAAATCTTTGCTTACAGGATTCATTAGATAATGTAGCTAAGTGTAGCTTAACTCAGTCAGTCCTTGCAAAGCTGTCTCCCTGTGTTGTCAAGTAGGGCTGGGCTTTTCTCCATGTCTCAGGTAGATCCCCATCTCTGAATGGCATCAGTAAAAGCTAAATTATTTCCTCAGATTTTTTTCTCTTGATTTCATACTCTTTGAAAAGTTAATGTGCTGTTCTTCGCAAACTTTTTGTTCTTTGGTGGAACCAAAGGTATCATTTCACAGGCTGGGCCAAAATAGGCTGGGGAAGAAGACTGGCCTGGCTGAACAGAGAGCTTTGGCTGAAACTCAGGGAAAAAAAGAGAGTTTATGACCTTTGGAAGGAGGCGCAGGCAACTCAGGAGGATTACAAGGGTGCCGTGAGGTTATGCAGGGAGAAAATTAGAAGGGCCAAAGCTGACCTAGAACTTAATCTGGCTACTGATGTAAAAGACAATAAAAAATGTTTCTATAAATACATTGGCAACAAAAGGAGGGCTAAGGAGAATCTCCATCCTTTATTGGATGTGGGGGAAATGTGGTGACAAAGGAAGAGGAGAAGGCTAAGGTACTTAATGCCTTCTTTGCCTCAGTCTTTAATGGTAAGACCAGTTGTTCTTGGGGTACCCAGCCCCCCTGAGCTGGAAGACAGGGACGGGGAGCAGAATGAAGCCCCCATAAGCCAAGGGGAAATGGTTAGTGACCTGTTACAGCACTCAGAAACACACAGATCTATGGGGCCAGATGGGATCCACCCAAGGGTACTGAGGGAGCTGGGTGAAGAGCTTACCAAACTGCTTTCAATCATTTATCAGCAGTCCTGGCTAACTGGGGAGGTCCCAGCTGACTGGAGGTTAGCAAATGTGATGCCCATCTACAAGAAGGGCT
>NW_009216337.1:13239-16330 GCF_000690835.1 Fulmarus glacialis
GGTCGACAGCCGGCTGAACATGAGCCAGCAGTGTGCCCAAGGTGGCCAAGAAGGGCATTAGCATCCTGGTTTGTATGAGAAATAGTGTGGCCAGCAGAACCAGGGAAGTGATTGTGCCCCTGTACTGGCACTGGTGAGGCTGCACCTTGAATACTGTGTTCACTTTTGGGCCCCTCACTACAAGAAAGACATTGAGGTGCTGGAGCATGTCCAAAGAAGGGCAACGAAGCTGGTGAAGGGTCTAGAGCACAAGTCTTATGAGGAGCGGTTGAGGGAACTGGGGTTATTTAGCTTAGAGAAAAGGAGGCTGAGGGGAAACCTTTTCACTCTCTACAATTACCTGAAAGGAGGTTGTAGCAAGGTGGGTGTCAGTCTCCTCTCCAAAGTAACAGGTGATAGGACAAGAGGAAACGGTCTCAAGTTGTGCCAGGGGAGGTTTAGTTTGGATATCAGGAAAAATTTCTTCACTGTAAGGGTTATCAAGCCTTGGAAGAGGCTGCCCAGGGAAGTGGTTGAGTCACCAAGGTATTTAAAAGACATGTAGATGAGGCGCTTAGGGACATGGTTTAGTGGTGGATTTGGCAGTGTTAGGTTAACAGTTGAACTCGATGATCTTAAGGGTCTTTTCCAATCTAAATAATTCTATGATTCTAAAACCAGCCGGCAATATATTTGCTAAATACTGACATTTCATTTCACATAGTCCAAAGTAGAGATTAACAAATACAACTCAATTTAGGAAAAAAATTACATGGAGATGTCATTATGTTTCTAAATTTTTCATTTGACTCAGATGTCAGGGAAAGCATGTATCTGTTCAATAAAATTGTTGCAAAAATTTGCACATTGTCTATATATACATAAAAGCCCAAACTTGTGAAGTCTGTATGATTATGTTTTTTGACCCTGTATCCTGTAAATATTAATGAAACATGAATTAATCATCTTTCATTGTCAGCTCAGTTAATACCTGGACACTTCACCATACTTGGGAGAATTGAAAAATGAGTACTTGAGTAAATTCTCAACTGATGATAGATGAACATATGACCGCAGAATCCAGGCTACGTCATAGTTTGACTTCAAGATTTGGGTACGTGTCTTTTTTTTTTTTTGTAACATGGCTGGATAATTTAATTCTATACTATGTATAAAAAGTTATTGGGAAGTTTTTTTTTTTTTTTTTTTTCATACTGTCTCTCATCAGAAGCACATTAGCTAAGCGTACAATATCCTTATAGCTTGTGACAATTTTCCAGTGGGCATAAATAGTTCAGTTTTGATCCTTAAGGTGAGTTGGGAACTATCAGTATAAGAACTTGCTTCTGCTTCCCTGCCATTTTACTGAAAATGCTGTTATAATAAATGTTTGTATTAAATGGTGTTGTAATTAAGTCAAAGGTGTTTACAATGTTTACTATGAGTGTTTTGCAGTTTTGGAATTTGAGAAGATTATTTTTTGTCCAATAGTACACCTCTTCAATATATATGACAAGCCTTACAGTAGTGTTACAAATAAGAATGAGAAATGCTAGTATTTCAGTTTGCTGAGGTATTACAAGTGTCTTCTTAATTATTGTTTGCTTCAGGAAAATAGATGGATCATTATATCTGTACATTCTTGGTAGATCTTTCATTTCTAAAAGTCTGATTGAACAGGGAAATAATATTTTGTCATTTAAATTACTTTATATTTTTGCTTGCTTTTTATATATTGCTGTATTTTAACTCTGTGTAGTTTAGAAAGATGCATTTTATTTAAATGCATATAGTTTAGATTATTAGTACACTTATTAACTTGAAGGATATCTCTTAAATTATTTTATAGCCATTAATTGCATTGCTGCTAATAAGTAAATACTAATGGTACATGTAAAAATGTACATAAATTTAACTAAATATTAATTTATGTAAACTCAAACCTTCCAAGATCATTTTCTATCCAATTAAAAAAGAAGAAATATTTAATGATACAAAATTCAGCTCTTATTTTGAATTTTCTTATGTTTTTAAAATGAAGAGAAGGGTAATTGAACTCCAGAGAAGGCTGATCTAATAATTTGTTTCACATCTCTGATTTATCACTGAAGAGAATTTCCTAATTAGCGTTTTGACCTTTATGAAGATAATTTAGTGAATCTTTCATTAATAGTAGACCAGGCAGGAGTTGTGGATTAAAACACTAATTTTTTCTGATGATACAAAACCTACTTTTAAAAGTTTTTCGAAGTTCCCATATTTACTTAATTTGGTGCTCAATTCACAGCAACCCATTTTAGGTCAAGCTAGCATTGCTGATAGAATGCAACTTAACAGACGATGGGCAAAATTTTAATCTGATTCTTAGGGAGGGTTTTTCAAACCAGATTTCCTAGCTCAGTTGGACTGGCATTGTTTCTTGCAACACTTTTTGAAATTATTGTTAAAATCAAGAGCATTAAGAATTAATGAAATGTGTCACCACATACCAAAAGCCTCTGATCACTGTGCCTGTGTCCCACTGAAGACTTCAAGAGTGCTGAGTTGTGTCTTTACACATACCACACACAAAATAGAGGACACCAGCTAACTATTTACAGATGTTTTCTCTCTGTTTTCATGTTCTAGAAAAAACCAACATGTGTCTGACCATTTCTCCTGATGAGCAGTCTGTGTAATTGTTGTGATGCTAGGTTCTCGGAGGCTTCAACCTCACTCAATATGCTTTTCCACAGAAGCATTCTGACATTTGCTTCAAATGACTTATTCCACAAGAATTTTGAGGGGCAGTAAGTAACAGGCTATTTTGGGGCACTACTGTAGGTATAACCCTCATTATAGTTACTGCTGGAGCTTGGTGCTTGGTTCTTGTGCCAAGACAATATTAACACTAGTGGAGGCTCTCGTGGTTTAACACCAGCCAGCAACTAAGCACCACACAACCGCTCGCTCACTCCCCCCCTGCTAGGATGGGGGAGAGAATCAGAAGGGTAAAAGTGAGAAAACTCATGGGCTGAGATAAAGACAGTTTAATAGGGGAAGCAAAAGCCGTGCACACAAGCAAAGCAAAATAAGGAATTCATTCACTACTTCCCATCGGCAGGCAAGGGGT
>NW_009216337.1:16470-17032 GCF_000690835.1 Fulmarus glacialis
GCCAGTTGGGTTAGCTGTCCTGGCTATGCTCCCTCCCAGCTTCTTGTACACCTGGCAGAGCATGGGAAGCTGAAAAGTCCTTGACTAGCGTCGACATTACTTAGCAACAACTGAAACATCCCTGTGTTATCAACATTATTCTCATACTAAACCCAAAACACAGCACTATACCGTCTACTAGGAAGAAAATTAACTCTATCCCAGCTGAAACCAGGACAAGCTGGCAATACTTGTCTCTACTCTAGGTCTGCAGTGCCTTTAAGCACATGCTCTATTTATTCCTATTCAATGAAACACATAGGAGTTTATGCTTAGGTCATGTTGAATGTAATGCGATATCTGTTTGTTTAGTTGTGGAATTAAAACTTTTTGGCAATCAACGTAGCATTCTTTTGTTGCTATAGGCTTAAGAGACTTTTTGTGTTTATGTTGCCACTCCTGACCTCTAGAGAGGATCCTGGGAATGACAGACCAATGAGCCTGACTTCCGTCACAATTAAGATAGCGGAGTCTGTCATATGAATTAAGACGACTGAGTGCATGCAGAAACAGTCTGTAGGGA
>NW_009216337.1:17063-47723 GCF_000690835.1 Fulmarus glacialis
CTTCTGTAAAGGGAAATACTGGCTCAACCTGCCAAAATTGGGGCAAGGCAGGCACAGTGAAATCTCCAAATTTGCAAGTTGCAAGAGTTTGTAGTCAAGAGGCAGCATATAAACTGGATGTGGATTTGCCTTTCAATAGCCGCAATACAAAACCTAGGAAGCACTTGATGAAACTAGTGAGATTGATTTGAGACAGGGAGTTTACACAGTAGACAATAAACTTGTATGACTTGCTATCACAGGAAATTGTGGGGGGCAGACTGCATCAGCAGGTTCAAGGGATTAGATAAATTCCTGGACAGGAAGTCCGGAAATGAATACTAACAGGACTAGGCAGAAACATACTAACAACCCTACTGCAATCATGGCTGCCCAGGGAGTATGAGGAGAATAGACAGCAGAAGAAGATTGGTTTTGCATGCTCTGCGTATTTCTAAATAGCATCTCTTAATGCCAGCTGAAGAGGCAAAATAGATGGCCCATCCTTCTGAGATAGCAGGACATTTCTTACGTTCGTATTTTGCAGGTAGCACTGCTCTGCATTCTTTCATTCGGTGTTCAGGTAGTTTGCAATTCAATCTATTATTTCCTGAGTAACTGTGCTTTGCTGAGGGCCATTTTGTGCCACCTTCCAGGAACACTCATTACTCTAAAAAGCTTCACTGATTTTGGTCTGTAAAAATTCCTTCATTCTGGTAGAATATGGCACAGCTGAGTCCCTGGAGACTTTCTTTCTTCACTTAAAATATAGAAAACCTTACTGAGTTAAAGGAAAAGCACAATTAGTGTCAAGACATTTCCAGTGCAATGTCCTTGACTTTGCTTCTAACTCTGAAGTCCTCAGGCAAGTGCAATTCTCTTCTTTCAGTGTTGGAACATCATCTGTAGTGCACATAATCTATAAGCTTAGGCTCCTGATGTACAGAAAAAAATCTGCATATTGACAAACTGCACTGTGTTTTGACATTGGAGCTAGGTAGTTGTTAGTCATGCGTTAAGATGTTACTCAAAAGGTCTGTAGGCAGTATGAAGTATGACTTATCTGGTGGGAAATCTATGAGGAAAGTGTAGAATCAGCCATTAGTATGTGGCTGGTGTACAATTTCTTTGAAAACTGAACCTGCTCAAAGGACTTTTTAATGACCACAGTCATATATTCCATATAAAGACTGGTAGCCCTACCATCAGACATAATTTTCAACAAGCAACCGAGCATTGACTTCTGATGAAAGAGACACTTTCTGACTATTGATACATCACGCAGCATGATAATGCTTATTTATTTATTTTACAATTACACCTCAGGGGAGAAAACTAATACCTCTATAAGTACCCAGAGTACAGGAGGCTGTGGGAACTGACATGTATATTGTGAAATGAAGTATATTGTTACTGACTTGGTTGTGACATGTATTTGCAATTTATCATGGAGCATCACATGGTAAGATCCTAACACAATGGCATATTTACTTTTCCTGTCAATTTGACTTGCAGCTAAACATGACATGTTTACAATTTTATGATAATTATTTACTGATAATGTAAAAAAAAGTATCCACAAAATGACAAAATGTGACTGTAGGATAGAACAATAGATTTCAGTGAAAGCAGAATTAAAGACCTCATGAAAATTGGTCTTCCTTTCTCCATTTCATGTTCCTGTGTATATAAAAAAGGCTGTGTGTATAAAAAAGGTTTGTGGAGATATCTGAGTTTAGATAGTGATATTAAATAATCTGGTTAATGTTGGGAAAGGTCTGATATTCAATCAACTCTTCTGTCAGTTTTCTTCTCCCAGCTTTTCATCCATCCCTGCATTTTCTAATGGAGATTAGGCTTTTTAGGCTTTTAAAGACAAAATTCAGAGTCTTTGCCTATTTCTTTCTTCCTTTCACACCCTCTCTTCCCTATGCCCTCCCCCATATTCCCACATTACTCAGATGGACAGGGTGACTGAACACAAGCATGATATCTTTAGAATCCAAAAGTAACGGAAAATGCATTACAGAAAAGTTCCACAGTTAGAATAAACAGTAATGGAGTAAACTCTGCTATAATTCAGCAGATCAATAAGATAAAAATAATTAACAAGAGGATCTTAGAGCATTTTTCTCATCAATTTCTGCTGTAGCTTGGATTTGTTTAGACTGCAGTGAGACCCTTATTTTTTTCAGCAAGAGAGTGGAAGCAACAAAAAAGGATCTTGTCTTAAGCTCTGGGCTTTGGAAAGACTTGTTCTTCCTGTAGAAATGTTACTCGGAAATAATGATATATTTTCTTTATAGGCTGCTTCAAGCAGTAGGTCAAAGAGTTAACACAAATATATTTGTATATATATGTACATTTTAGATATGTCATTAAAAATATTTTAAAATGAAGGAAAGGAGATTGTTTTTGCAAAATCTTCTTACACTTCCTTCTTTTGCAATGTTTTGTGACTGGTTTCCTTTGCACCTGAAAGAACAGACTGAAAGGAACTCTGAGGAAACGTTCTGCATTATTATCTCTGATAAATGCATAGGGAAGGTAAAGGCTGCAAATATCGTAAGTTGTAATGAATGTCAGTAATCCATTTTAGTGGAATCTCAAGCCTGGGAGAAGTGGAGCAAGTTCTGGTAAACAAACTCCAGATTGAGATGGCAGAGAATGTGAAGAGAAATGGCACTCAGAGGGAATACCTCAAAATATAATTAAGGGGGCAGAATGGCTCAAACAAGATGAATAAGCCAATATTTTACTTGCAGTCTTGAGACTATTTTAATGTTTGGGGTTTTTGAAGATTTGAGGTTATATATGTTTCTCAAAATAAAATTCAACTGCTGTTTTAGTACTAGCATTTAGATTTGAGATCTGTTGACACTTAAGTGCTAGTGTTACTTTATGACAGTATTCCTACATTTTGCACTTTTTATTTTTCCAATGATCAGGTAATACTATTTGGCATATGAAACCATGCTCTCCCTCATTACAATAGCAGAATTAGACTGCAAACTACTGCATTGCATTGAGTTCTTTTGACACTGCCAGCCAAGTATGATGAAGATTAGTGAAATAAGATCTAATTAAGTGAAATAAGATCTAATTATTAATGGCCCAGTGATGAACCTAGCTATTCCTTTTAACCCTGTATATTTGCTGCTTGTTGTGTATCTTCCTCTTTTCAGCCTTGTTTGATCACTGTGGAACTTGCAGCTACAGCATATGAAAAATTTACAGCTAAGCTCAAAAAAACCAAACAGACAAATTCATGGATGTAGAACCCATTGAAGGGTATTAAACACAAAAATAACACACCTGACTCAGTAAGTGTCTAAGCCTCAGGGTGCCTGAAGACACAGCTTACTGTAGTAAACGCTTTCTCTTGCTTACACTCTTCTTTAAGTATGTATTACCGACCATGGAATTAGACTTTTGACCCTGTATATCTATTCCAAAAATAGACAAATATCACTCCAAAATGTGCACTCAGCTGACAAAACTAGGGTGGAGTTACTAAAGGTGAACTTTGTGGACTTGAGGGCTAAGGAAGAGGCAGAATTGTTTGCTGCAATTTTCCTTCTGTTTATGGTGCTTCTGAATAAATAAAAATATGGTCTCTGTGACAAATAGCATTTTTTTCCAGTGAGCAACTGACTGTGATTTACCCATGTTGTAAGATCTTTCACCAGCAGTGCCATTGCATGTATGTAATACAGAGGAAAAGTAATTTTTTGCACTTTGAGGCACCCTGAGATACAATTTATTAGAACGAATTCTACCCAAAAAAAATCTTTTATCCATAGATGTAACTTATTTCATTTTATTTTAATAATCAGGTGAATATTAGAAAAAAAGAAACACTCCAAAACCCAAACCTCAAGCCAAATGGAAACAAAAAAAACCCCAAATAATAATTTAAAAAAGCAAAACAGTAGATCCTAGCAAAATCTTAAACCTCATTCTGCAACATTTGGATTTTCATTTTCATTTGCAGACTAAGCAGGATCACAGCTGTTTTGGAAGATGGGATCTAAAATCAGCACAATCTTGTTAAATTAGATAAATGGATTGAATTCTGAAAAATGAGCAGACATGCAGAAGAAAGTAAGATGTTTTAAGTAATAAGTTAGTGTCAAATGTACAAAGGTGGAAAAAGGAAGTTGTCTAGCTAGTTGTATCACAGAGTAACATCCAGGGATTAAAATGAATGAAGAAGACATTTATTCAGGTATGCTGCATTAGTATGCATATCTTATGCATTATCACATAAGAAAATTAAGGGAGATTGCTCTGATCTATTACTGCCTCTGCCAGAAGCTAGATATTTGATATATGTTTTCTGAAAGGAAAAAAAAAAAAAAAAAAAAAAATGTTTTTTGAAAAGAAAAAAAAAAAAAAAAAAGAAAAAAATAGTTAGGTCAGAAGACACCTAAACTATTAGAAGTCTTGGAAAATAGAATCATAGAATCATAGAATGGTTTGGGTTGGAAGGGACCTTTAAAGGTCATCTAGTTCAACCCCTCTGCCATGGGCAGGGACATCTTCAACTAGATCAGGTTGCTCAAAGCCCTGTCCAGACTGACCTTGAACGATCTTTGTGATGGGTTTATACCAGAAAATAAACCCTAGATCTAAATCTGCATTTAAATCAAGAATCTGAATTTATCTATAGATTTCAACTTTCTTTGTATCTAAAATATAAGAGATTGACCTGTATTTACCACTTTGGATTTAGTATGGAGAAAGCAAGACAGAAAATGAGAAAGCAATTTTTTTTTTTTTCAGTAGCAAGTGCCTGCTATAGTAGAAACAAAGTATTTTGGATGTCCCACAAGAACCTGTCAGGTGAACACCGAAATAAAACACTCTGAATGTAATAAATGGTTCTTTTCCCATTAAAAAATGTATAGACTTAAAAACAAACAAACAACAAAAAAAGGACAATATGAATTCAAAGGGTATGGAAAGCGAATACTGAGTTCTGATTTTGTTGAAATATCTGATAAGTAAAAATGCAAGACTTCTGAGGAACTTAAGGAGTTTGTGATTTTGTGATTGCTTTGTCTGAAAATAGCAAAAATAGTACAATTCTCTCTTTATTTGGATTGCACGTTTAACAGAAGTTAGTGTGAGAGGTGGAAGGCCAATGAATTAGAGACAGTACTGTAATCTTCCGTTGGTGCCTCATCTTTCATATGTCTTTGAACTGAATACTTTTCTTTTTGACAGTTTTTGAGCAAATAAAGCTTTTTTGTGGCCTGAACTCTCCTGGGTGAATAAATGGAAAACCAACATTCTGCTGGATGTTATAGATTACGTAAACAGACTTAATGGGATTCTCTTATATAACAAAAAATAATATAAAAATGAAATGTAATGAGGTGAAGATTCTGTACAATATCATTAAATAGAAATAATATTTAATTAGGAAAATGACATTGCTATGATGGCTATTTGTTCTGAAATAATACACTCTGAAAACAAATTGGATATAGTGTATGAGCTGTCTGCAGCCTTTTGAGCAGTTTGGCAAATTCATATCAGAAATTCATTTGTGCTGAAAGTGTACCCCCAACACTTTTGTGTCATAAAATATGTACTTTTTAAAGAGCAAGTACTTAACTAATAAGGTTCATGGTCTTTTGAAGCCAGCTTTATGATGTTCTTTCTCTAAAGAACAATTTAATTAGATATCAAAATGTCACCTGCAGTGAATAAAATCCCTAAATACTTAAGTTAGAGCTGTGTGCTACCTGCAGAACTGAAAGGCAGTGATACTTCTATTTTACCCTGTTGCTTTAGAGACTAAGAGGAAAAGTCACAATACTTATTTACCACCAAAGGAAACCTGTTGTCTAACCTAAGATCTGAGTCATTATCCATTTATGGAAGAATTTCCATGGACTTCACTGAGTTTTGAATATAATTTCAGGTTATATTCTGTTTTAGCAGAAAATATGGGATAATGTTCAGCAAATAATGTTATTAATGATTATTAATGCTTAATGCTATTATGGGAATTTATAAGACTATGCAGAAAATTACTCTGAATCTACCCAAAGTTATAATTTTTTCAGCCAATAATGATAATCCCAGGAGGAGAGGGAAGCTACCTCTTCCTCTGTTAACTTCTTCTGCTATGATTAGATTTTTGTTTGTTTGTTTGTTTTTATTACAGTAAATATTCAACATTAGGGTCTGTTACTGGACATTGCAAGAACTGCATGAAAACACATGATTGTGAGGGATACTGATGTCAATGTAGTTCTACAGTAAACCAGCACAAAAAGCTATTCAAGCAGTGGAAGTAGTGAACCAACACGTTTTCTCTTATGCTTTAAAAAATTAAATCTGACATCTTACTTTATTCCTCTGAGGGGGTCGGGGGGAATCCAGATACCATTCCACCAAGGGCAGTAGTCTCATTATGCATGCCCAGTAAATAAACCGTAGTATCTCCCCACCCCCATTATTTAGTACAGAGAAGGCAACCGACTCTTAGGGTTGTTGAAAACAACAAATTCTTTAGAAACGAGTCAGTCAGTGTTTGCTCCTCAATCTTGAGACAGGCTCTAGTGTCACAACTTGCAGAAATCAGACAGCTGTCTCGATAGAGCCTCAAGATATATTTTAATAGAACAGACAGCTTTATAATAAAATAGAATAAGAATGTAATTTTAAATGCATGTTAAATTTTCTGCCACTTCAAACTGACATTTTTAATCTTATTCACATTTTCTGTGTATATTAATTATAGATGTAATTTAACAGCCACTAAATATAGAGTCCAACAGAATTTTGGTTGGATTATGAGTACAGAATAGGTTTCATTGTTAATTAGAGGACTTAAAAGAAAATATTAACATTTTTAAAGATCCAGAATATTGTTCTCCCTCTTGGAAAGTTCTAGCCTGTTCTAATCGCATTTTTTTCTCCTTTTGAAATTTTTTAGATAAAAGCTGTGTTTCAGACCAAAACCTGTGGCTTAGTTTTTACATAGCTGAAGAGGAGACATCAAGTACTAGCAACACATCTGTAAACATTTAAATTACTGTTCCACATACTGCAGCAGGATGGTGCTGAGCATTGAGGTCTCCCTTGTGGCAGAAAGAGAGACCAATGCCTCCCCACCACTGCTATGTAATTCAGTACAACTGGCCTGAAACAGGATATGATTGGAAAAGTAAAAGTCATCAAATCATCCTGGAAACTAGGTGAGGAAGGCAGACATGACACAGCCTGGAGGCCAGGAAACAGAAGATATAGGATATGCTTCCTTCCTCTGATATTTTTTGAAAACACATTTCATCCTGCCATTTGTGTTGTTTTATTGCAGCTGCTATATGGATACACCACCAACAGATTTCCTGTGGCCTTTCTATTTTTTGTTTTTCATTTTTCTTCCAGTCTAGAAATTTAATTTGCATATGGATAGGCTTAAGCAGTGTTCCCAAATCCATTGTGCGTTCCGTTCAGCTGGAGCTGAACAGGCAGGAACAAGGACTGATATCCCCACAGCTTGTCTGTGATACTCGATGACTTGAAATGTCCCCAAATCTACTTACTTTCTCCTGCTCTTAGAAGGACGTGAACCACATTCCTGCGCTAATCAACTGCAGACTGCCAGTTGATTTCATTGGACATAGGACTGGACCCATAAAGTTAAAATGTGGGTGGAGTATTCAGTGAAATTACCTGTCAAAATCTATTTGTAAACAATCATTCAGTGTGTAGGGTGACTTTGCAACCCTTAGGCATGCTTAAATAGATTGAGCTCTTCTCTTGCATTTCATGCTGCCTTTTTAAATTTTCCAGCAATTGCTTTGTTTAGAGCTTGTGCCTTGGCACAAAGTACCTTTTTATTCTGTGCTAAAAATAATTTAATGCAAACAACGCCTAAGCAAGGCGAAACTAAATTTTCTTTTCGATGGTTGACTCTTCACAATGAATTACAAAAGAAGTTAATAGTGTCAGAACATGTACGCAAAATCTTTACAATGAACCCACCCAACTTGTCTGTTGAGTTGATATTCTTTCCTCTCCATCAGTTTTGGTTTTCTTTTTTTTTTTTTTTTTTGCAAATCCTCTAACTGTCAATATTTTAATGAGGCTGTTTATAGCTAAAGGAAGGCACAGATTAGATCAGATACCACAGGGAGTTTGTAAAATCAGCGCTTACCCTTTCATAAGTCTAATACTACTAGGTTGTGCTGAAAATCAGAGTTCTACTTAAATAAAAGTATTGACTTATCTTTAAGGCACAATATTTCTTATCTACGCTTCATAAAACTTTTAAACATTTTCTGTTATGGATATTATATTGATTTCTATAAAGGATATCATGGACACATTTTAATGAAAATTTTTGTCTAGGTTTTGTTTATTGACAAAGGGCTAACAACAGTCCCCTGGCTGAGAGTACACTGTTTAAAAGTATGATGAAATCTGTATTTGTAGTAGATTAATAGAGCTGCTTGGTATTTTCAGAAGTGAAATATTAAACCAAATATTTAATCACTTTCATTCTTAATAGTGTCAATATATTTCTAGAAGGTTTGATCCGCATCAAGTAACCTGACATAGCCCTTAATTGCTATAACTAATTTTAAATATACAGTAAGAGAATCATAAGTCGTCCTCTTGTATTGTAATAAGTTTGGTTTTCTCAAATGGCTTTTTGCAGTCACATACTTTAAAACAGGTATTTGAAAATTTTGGATTATCCATCCAGGACCATGAAAAAGTAATTTGGTAAAGTACAGAAAATTCTCAGAGCTACTCAAACTGTGAAATGCAAATGTTCTTTCATACTATAAAAGGCCATTATAATTTTAACAAAATCTGCTGCAAGTAAAAATATGAAAGAAATAATTACAAGTTTTATGTATAGAAGACAATCTGAAATATTAACACTGAAATGTGATTGAAAAGCAATTGTATTATAACATTCAGTAGTATTTTAACAAAATGTAGAGACAGAATAGATTGTTAAAAAAAGTATTCACAAAAGGGGAAGATCATAGTAAAAAACCCCACTCTTTTCAATCTTTTCTGTCATTTTGCAGTGTATTTCTAACTTCTTTTCTACCTTTCTCTCTTTTATTTGAAATAAATTAGATGTTTATATATATAAAGTTAGACTTACAAGGTGAAATAGACTTTCTGCAGGCAAGAAAACTGACCATTCTCAGTGAATTAGTTAAATAAACATATTACAAAAGGAAATGCTTGTGGAAAACATTTCACATTTCACAATGCATCTTTTGAAGAGTTTAAATGCCGAAGTAAAATAAAAAAAATCAGATGCATTATCTTTTTTTTTTTTTTTTCAAAAATTTTAACCACTTCAGGATCTGAAGAAAGATAATCTTTGCTTCCTTTTAATGCGAGAAATATTTTTAAATTTTTTGTTCATTTTGAAATCTATGAGAAGTATTCAAGTTATTGTCAATGTAACTACATGTTATGCTGTTTTGTTTTGTTTTGTTTTGAATCAACGTCCTTATAAAATCTCTATCTTAAGAGTGTTTCCTTCTAGAAGTACTCTAGATAATTACCTGTAAAAATAGTGAAATCAGTAGATTGTTTAGGGAAATTAGCTAGGCTGGATCCCATAAACCACAATTCTCTATTCATATCCTGTAGGGATCCAGCAGGATCCTTCCCACCACAACACTTCTCAGTTCTAGTTTGAAAGTATCACGTTTGCTTTATGACTTTTCTGCTACTGACTTTGACCATTAGCTGTAGCAGTAGATCAATAGCACAATGGGGCATTTGAACATTTAAAAATTACAGATATAACCAGCATATTTCATGCAGAATGTAAACTGGTGATAGTAATTTTTAACAATCATTGAAACTGCTTAAAATCAAACTACATGCAGAATAGAACTATATGTAATTTAAGATATCATTTTTCACTTAAGCCATCATATTACCTGACTGAAAACCTTGACTATTGCCAAGACTTTGCTTTATCCAAGAACCCACTGATAAAAAATGCATGCAATCATATATCAAAATCAATAGGCCTGTGGCGGAGGCGGATTCCACTTTTTTTTTTTTTTTGAAACTCTGTGTATTGGATAGCTAAGGCAGAAGCATTAAGATACTTTTCCAAAATCATAAAAAAAAGCTTTTACAAATTTTTTGGGGAGGCTTTATTCATGACCACCAAATATTTCACAAGTAAGAAAGGACAATTATCCTTTCAATTATCTACTTCTCCTTCAGTTTGTTTCAAATTTACTATATGGGCAATCCATTTATTCACTGGCTGTTTTTTTTTTTCTTTTTGTAAGGTCACATTCCGTGTTAAATTGTTGAAGTCACTCAACCAAATTAAACGTAGGTCTATCAAGTTGTTTGGAGGATCAATGTTGTAATGCACCTAGCTTGACAGCATTAATCCCTTACTCTGTAATACCAAGAGTTTGACTTCCCTTTACAAATTCAAGCTCACAAAAAATGACAATGTGTTTCAATATTGTGAATCATTAATAGTGCACTGAGGACCTTTGTCTTTAATGATTGTGACAAGAAAGTGAAAGGCACTGGATGTTATAAAATGCTTTATCTAATTCCAACCTAGCAGTTTGGAAATAAAATTAGCTACCCTCTGCTTGCTTTCCTGAGACCTCAAGTCCTATATAACACCGGGGTCGGAGTGGGGCAAAGAGGTAAAACAGTAACTGGCAGAACTGTGTAGAAGGAATAGAAAAGCTGTCTTTATGTACATGTGCATCTTGATAAAGCGATAAGTAAGGAGTGAAAGATTCCTGATAGATTGAGCTATACAGCTACTACAAAAATAGTTAAGTGAACATTTGTTTCAGTTCTGCACAGCTGTTTCTGCAGATCGTGTTACTGCTTCTTAATATTCATTGCTAGCAAACACTCATGCAGAGAAGTTTTTGTTCAACATGAATATTTAGGAAATTACTGTTCTATGTACGAATATTTAGTTTTGCATGCAAAAACCCCAGCATTCTTGAACAATTTTATGGATTTGTTATTCATCATTTACTGTTCTTCTCATTCATAAGTTTCATTCCTTTAGTGAAAAAACAATGAAACTATATCTTTTTGGCAATCACATGCCAAAAAAAATGCAATAGGTTAATATTTGTCTAATCTTGTCAAAACATTGTTTACAACAAACTTATTCACAAAGCTAAGATTTTTGCTTTTGAAAGCAAATGGTTGAAAAATACAAAATTTCATTTCAGTAAATTCAATACATTCACTTTAATACTGAATGACATGCACAGGGGATATATAAAAAAAAGGATTTTTTTTTTTTTTTTTGAGAACTTACAAAGCCAAAGGTAAGCATAAAAGGATTCAGTTAACCTATTTAATCCCCTTAAAATGTAGAGGGTTTAGATTTAGTATGAAGAAACATCTCAAAGATCAGATATTGATGTTAACCATTGATTAATAAAATTACCAGGTTTTTTCTCCCAGGGAAGTAGGAATTTTCATGAAAAAATAACTAGGAAATAATGTAGAGAATTATTGTGCCAATGATATCAATGGATGGAAAAAATAATCTACTTTGTTTCTTTCCTCACTGTTTAAAAGATAATTTTAGGAATGTCTTTAGATTGGGCTGTTAGACACCTAATACTCATAATTACAGCTTGTTGATTTTCCAGCGTCACCTTCTCCAAGCTCAAGAACAGTCCATCCCCACGTGCAAGAAGACAAACAAAGGTGGCAGGAGGCCTGCATACATGAACAAGTAGCTCCTGACAAAACTCAAACATAGAAATGAAGCATACAATAAGTGGAAGCAGGAACAGGTGATCCAGGAGGAATATAGAGACACTGTCCAACCATGCAGGGATGGGACTAGGAAAACTAAAGTCCCTAGTGGTGTATCTCACAGACTAATACTGGGGCCAATATTGTTTAACATGTCAATTAATGATCTGGATGATGGGGCAGAGTCCACGCCCAGCAAGTTTGCAGAAAACTGGGATAAGTGGTTGACAGACCAGAAGGTTGTGCTGTTCTTCATAAGAACCTTGACAGGCTGGAGAAATGGGCTGATGGGAATCTCATGAAGTTCAACAAAAGGAAATGCAAAGTTCTGTGCCAGGGCTCCTCGTGGACACCAGGTTGACTGTGATCCAGCAGTGACAAATAAAGTCAACAGCCTCCTGGGCTCCATTAGGCAGAGTATTGCCAGCAGGTTGAGGGAGATGATCCTTCCCTTCTACTCAGCCCTCATGAGACACATCTGATGTTCTGGGTCCAGTACTGAGCTGTCCTGTACAAGAGACAGGGAGATACTGCTGGGTCCAGTGCTGGGCTGTCCTGTACAAGAGACAGGGAGATACTGGAGTGAGTCTAGTAAATGGCTACAAAGATGATTACGGGCTTGGAGCACGTGACATGTGAGGAGCACAGAAGGCTTAAGGAGGATTTAATCAGTGTATAAATACCTGATGGGGGAAGTAAAGAAGGAGCCAGACTCTTCTCCATGGTGCCCAGTGACACGATAAGAGGCAATGGGCACACATTGAAATACAGAAAAATCCATTTATACATAAGAAAACAACTTTTAACTGTGAGGGTGATCAAACAGTGAAGCAGGTTGCTCAGAGACATTGTGGAGTCTCTATCCTTGGAGATACTGAAAACCCAGCTGGAGCAACCTGCTCTGGCTGACCTTGCTTTGAGAAGGGGGTTGGACTAGGTGGTCTCCAGAAGTACCTTGCAGCCTCAGCAATGTTGAGAGCGCAACATATTTTGCTCACATAAGAATCAGTCATCACTTCAGTTGTTAAAACTAGGCTAGTCTGACAAGTCTAAAACAGATGAGGGGTGATTTGAAGCTTCATCTATCCTTCATGCTAAACCTTACATTAATGCAGATTTAGATTAATTTTGATAAAAGTAATTAACTCCCCCATTGGAGTAAGGAAGATCCAGCACCAGCTCAGTGATGAGACTGTGCAGGAGTGCAACTGTACCATGTACTGTGGGTGTTCCTGCTATGCAAACCTATGCTAATGAAAAGTGATGCTGAAAGCCCCTGTAAGTCCTCCTTTCTGGACTTGATGTTCTTATCTCCCACCATACTGATGGGTTTGGCAGTCCCTCCTCTCGTTTTTGTTGTGCGTTCTCCTTAAACAGTGGTACAATGGTACTAAATAACACAAAGTAAACTGCTCCAAGCCAGCAATTAATTATCCATTTACTATTATTTTATTTTATCAATTGTTTCTAATACCTTTCTTGTAACAAATTGATTGAATATTTCTGTTTCTCTACTTCTTCTTCCAAAAGGCAATCCTTTCCCAAACATGAACTAAGAGAAGGGGATTAACAAGTTCTTGGCTTTGTGAACATTGTCACTGTCAGGATTTGCCTCCTATATTTCAGCTATAGTAGTACTGGGAATAGGAAAGTAGAAAGCTCTAATATGTATTTCAGACTCTGCAGATGCATTTACAAGTAGGCAACTTCCCTGATAGTGATGAACACTGGTAGATTTTGATATAATGGAAAACATAGTAAGGTTTATCTACATGTCTTTTTTTAACAAATACTTTAAAAAGGTCTCAAATTCTCTCCCAATTTTAGGTTATATAAGAAGTTCAGATGAGCAAACTGAATGACCTAGTTTGATATTCACAACACTTACAAAATTTTTCATATTTGACATGATATGTACACATGAACGTATGGGCTGTGCATATACGCACATGTATTTAATACTCCATTGTAATCCGATTTTTAGACAAGAAAACCCATGCAAACTCTACATTTCAAATTATTGAAGATATACTATCACTGTATGAGTATTTACCCAATAAAGTAATACTATCAGTAATGTTAACTTTTTTGATTTACTGGTCATTCTGTTCTCTTTGCTTTGAACCATGATAGTCACTGTAGATTGACCAGTGAATGCAACAGGGTGGACGCTGTTATCTTTCAGGAACTAGTAGCTTTGACATCCTGTTTTGATACACCACTCTAAAAGGAAAAAAATCCAGGAATAAGATAATCTTAAAAAATAACTGATGAAACAGGGAAAGAAAATAGAATGGCATGAATCTATCCTTCAGCTAAAATAAAACCGAGAGACAAGAATGAAACATAAGCAGTCCAATTTTGCAACAGTTTCTAGTTTTATAGATGTGCATGATCTATTTTTTTTCCCCTCTGGCTTACTGTTCCATGTGAAAGCTGGACCCCATAGAATAGAATATGTTGCCTGCTCTATCACATTTATAAATAATGAAAAATAACATGACAAGGATTATTAAGCAGCATAAAGCAAATAAAACAATGGAAGCAGAAATAACAAGGTATCAACATTCTTCCTGAACAGTTATTTCTATGAATTATGCTGGTATAGCTCAGTACGTCTCTACTCAGTAACAGAGAGAGACTAATAAAGTAGCTGTTTGAGCTTTTACTGTTGCTAAATGGTTTCTTGGACAGAGCAAGAGTGTCAAAATAATAATAATAGAAAATCTCTACATTATTTCTCCTTAAAATGAAATCCTGCTCTTTTTAATGACACTCTGAAATATTTATTTAGTTGACTTCAACATACGATATGCAAATATATTTCAGAATACTGCTTACAATATTCAATTTATTTAAATAGTAGTTCAAATAAAAGTGTTAATCAAGAGAGGATTGTAATCCCCTCCAAAATCAAAGCAAAATTCTAGAAGAAAAAAATAGTAATTTACTACCATCCCCCTAAAAAGCATGGGAAAAAAAATAAATTGCATGCAGAAATGTTAAAGTGAATTTGCCAGTTTTTTATCCATAGCAGTATGAGTGGAAGAAATCTCCTGGTGTATGTAGTCCAGTCGTCTGCTGATGTACTTGCCCTGTCAGCCCCTTCTTTTTCTTTTAGGCAGCTGTGTCTCACCTTATAATGATACCCTCTCAACATTTAACTCCTGATTTAGATGTGTCTATTCCCTCTCATGTTCCATCTCTCTATCTCATATTCAGGATCCTTTGCTCACTTCCCCTCCATCCCTCCCTTCACAGGCAGCTGTCACACTGACAGTGCAGTCCCTCTCTCCGCAGGTATACAATCAGACTGTCTAGAAAGTCCTAGTTAAGCTTGGATGAAGCTTAAGTGAGTGGTCAGAGCCAGCACTGCGGAATTGTCATTGGAGGTTTACTACCAGTACAAAACCAAGGACACCATGCATACTTGTCTTTACCCTTGCATTAATACACAGTTGGAGGAGTTTGTGAGTAGAAAGAGCATTAATCTGTGTCCATACTAGCCTTATGTCAGGTTTAAAGAGGAGGTAGGCATGTAGGCTTGGTAGAGTAAGCTCAATTGGGTAGGGACCAAAAGGACCCAATAGGCATCCAAAGCCAGCAGGGAATCACAGCAGGCAGAGCAGGAGTAGGATGCCACAGATGAATTTGTTTCGCAAGTCAGCACGTTTGCTGCAATTCACCCCACTGTATGTTGGTAGTGAACTCCTGAGAAGACTGGAAAAAATCCGACAGTAACCGCTTTGTGTCCCAGCTTTCTTAGGTTCAGAGGTCTGCATGAATTATATTCAATTCAACATAGCTATCATGCAACACTATTATGATCTCTTGTGAGAGGGGTTCATCCCAGTTCATCATGAGTCCCACTACTAAGGCCCACTGCCATTGGCAGCTGGGTCCCCAATTCCTTTCAGCAACATCAGCTGATCACTGACACCAGCCAGACCACTTTTCCAGAATCCTGGGGAGATTAATCAACTCTCTGCAAACAGATGTAAGAATTAACTAACTTTTTGGTGGTTGTGTAGGCCTTCGGGTTACCTTCCTTACTCATAGGACCATCAACTGCCATTATTATTTCCTTTTCTATTATTTACATTTTGGCATTGTTGGTATGGCTTGTATAAATATTATCCAATTTCCTCTACATGTATTCTTAGTTCCCAGGTTTCTGGGAAGTTTATTTTTATTGCCACTTTCTTGGTGATATCCTTTCCTGCTAAGGTAGAGGTGATGCACACACAGATGATGCATACAGTCTCAAAATTACTCCAGTTTACACTTGCTGGGGATACACTCACCTCTTTGTCCAGCACCTCATGTCGTCAGACCAAGCAATCACATCCTTGCATCCTAGTGGATGCAGACCAAGAAACTTACAGAAGACTCACTCCTGAGATGCAGATTTCCACAACTGAGAATCCATTCTCTGTTTTCACCTCTGGACTGTTTGGGGATTGACAGTCTGGCAGCACTAAGGTGAACTTTTAAGTAAAATAAAATAAGTTTATTTTAATAAAATACAAAGATTGGGAAAAATAAAAAAACAATTGCTTTCTTTTGAGGCAGACAAAGAAAAAATATAGTATTTCTTCTCTTTAACTCTCATTCTAGTTTGGTTTCAATATGTTTTCTGTGTTCTTCTCTGCTAGTGGAATAACAAGTCACCTATCTCTAAAGTCAATTCAAACATCTCCCAGGAAATAAGTAGCAGTCTGTTAGATAAATTCCAGTCTTTTCTTGCTGAGAAGAGTACTGCTCTAAGATGAAGTCTCTCATTATATCCTTTTTTCTTGGATGACTTCTGCTGAATGGAAGTTCAGCCCTGGGTGTTCCTATAATCTCCAATACTGAAAGTGATCTGATAGGGCATTATCTTGTCTCCTGCACTACACTGCTGCAGCCACAGTTTCACTTCCCATCATCAGAAAATTCATTCCTATCTTGAAAGAGCGAAGTAGGTTTAACCTTTAATTGACTGCAAAGAGTGCACATGAATTTCTCCCTGACAAAAATATAAGTGAGGAACATTTCCAACATCTCTGAGTATAAACTAAGGTATATAAATTTTTAATAGTTGTAACCTCAGAACACTTACTTGAGATAGGGCTTGATATCATTAACAAAAAAGCCTTGAAGGTAATCATGCTTGGAATAAATGACTTCTAAACATAGCTTCAGATGCAGTGAGAAGATTTGTTAAAACAGAAATTATGGGGTTTGGAAATACTTTTTTAAACATTTGCATGAAAGCACAGGTGAGGAAGGTGTTTATGACTTTTTGAAGCTGTGCTTTTAGCTGTGTCCCTGATCATTTGGAACATACCACTATAAACCAGTTCATGCAAATTCATTACATTATTACTGCTAAAAGATTGGTACCACTTTTCGAGGCATATTCTCAGGCGTAAAAGAAGATGTATGGTAGAAAAAATAAAAAAGATCAGAGTGATATATTCACTTCACTGATCACCAAAACTGGACTCTGTATTTAATACAAAGAAAGACAACTTCCATATAAAGTAGTGATAATGAGTTCATCTGTTTGCCCCACTTGAAAATCTGACCTGGGTATCTACTTATTTCTCATATATTTATCTGACTAAAAAAAATATGCACACATGGGGTAAATTGTGTCAATGGAATAATCTCATGGAAAATGACATCCTTATTTCAGTGAGAGGTTCTACATGGAAGGATCAGGCCAGAGTTAACTTGAATGGACCTGGTGCACAATTTCAAATGCTTTTTGACATTTTTGGTTTGCTTTGGATTTTTATGAAGTTAATGCTAATAGGTTTCAGAGCTAGAGAGTAAGACGTTCCATCTCAGCTGAAAGGTCATAAAAATCTGATTTCACAGATTGTTCATAAAACTTAAAGAAGATGACAAAGTGACTTTACACATATTTTTCTCACTTAATGATGACATTTTTGGCCCCACTAACTATTGCCAGAACCTGTGAAATAGGCAATGATTTGCCAGAATATAATGAGCTGAGAGCAACAAAGTTGCTTTCCTTTTCAGTTGTCAGAATATTCAATCCCTTCAACACACCTTCTAATATCCACAGTTTATGGACCAGTAATTATCAGGACAAGGAGAATGTCTTGTCCCCTTGATACTGTCCCTTTCAATTACTACTGCTTTTTCTACTCTATCCATAAAATGTTCAGGACATGCATGTTTCAAAATAGGAAAACAAAAACTTCTGAGCATAAGAAGCAGTATAGCAATAGTTATTAGAAACCTATTGGATATAAATTGCTTGTTAATTGGAAAGACTTTACAAACCCTCATACAAAAGAAAAAAAAATTGGCATTGGGGTTGTCTCATTCAAAATGAGGAGAGTGAATAGAATATCTGTGTACCAAATATTAAATAGGTACTTAACACTTTCAGGTGTCAAGCTAAGGTAAATACCCATAAACCCTTTTGTGTCAGGACCCCAGCATAGCTGCACTGGGTTCTGCATGTTGAGAGCAAGGATGCAATTGCAGCACAAAGGGAAAAAGAGGTTCTCCAGCTGTTACTGTATCAATGGGAGCAGCACGACCAAGGCATGAACTAACTGGGGGGCGGCGGGGTTAAGATCTCCTGTTTCATGTCCTAAACAATTCATATATTGTCTATAATGTAATGAAATATATCATGACTGGGTAAATGTACAGAATCTCACTGTCTTTTTTTTTTTTAAATCTATATCTGTACGACCAATATCATCCTTGCTCTTTTTAGTAATTGATTTCAGTAGAGGTCAGAAATCCATATTGTTTACCAAGTAATAAATATTGTCAAGTAAATAATGCTGGTGAGGATGCAAACGATGACATTTGATATTTGACCTTAATAAGCCCACAGGGTCAATAAAAAATTGCTGAAAGGTGCATCATTCCTGATTTACTAGCTGGGGGGGGGAAAGGAAAACCAAACAAACCAAAACAAACAAACAAACAAGAATGCAATAAAAAATGAAAGAGGATATTTAAAATCTCTTATAATTTAAGAATAAATTCATGTATAGTTTTCAGTCAGTAGTTGTAAATAGAAAGAAATAGAGTCAGAGTGTGCTATTTGGTTAGCGCTTTTTTTCCCTTCTTCCAAGTGATTTTGAATTTGGAGTCCAGATTGATTTTATTTCATCTTGTTGTTACGCCTTCCTTCAAATTAAAAAATATTTTCATAGCTAAATCCAAATTAAAATAGTCTGATTAGATGACTAAGCAAAAATACAAGACCTTTGTTTCATAATTATTAAAGTAAAATTTAAGAATATTAAAATAGTTATTTCAATATTCTACCTACCAAATCTGTGAAATACTTGTAGAGAATAATTTACTGTAAATTTATACATATACACACTTGCATATACTGTATATATGTGTATCTAATATTTATAAGAACATCATCATTAAAAGAACACTGAAGTTGCACTTTTAGAGAAATTCAAGAAAGAATGTATATTCATCTATTGTAATTTTATTAACATTGGTAGCATATTTACCTGCTTTTATTCACATAAGAAAGTGTGGCCTGTTGTGTGCACAAAACTTGTACATCTTCACAACTTTAGGTGGGATAGGTGAAGCTTACTACTGAAATGGAAGAAGAATTAGGTCTACCTACACAAGGCAGCGTCATATATTGAGGCTGTAACAGTCTTTACCTATAGGTTGGACAGATGCTTTTACCGGCAGGTTTAAAACATTTGCTAATGTCTAATATACACTACAGACATTTTGTACGGTTTTAGATGCACCGTCTTCCTATGTACTGGAATACTGGACCTTGTATCTGCCATCTGTTTTCCTAGGGATATCATACCCTAATTTCCATACCATAATTCATTTTTTTTCTCCCCCCCCCGTATTTAAATTATATTTCAGTAGAAAGAATGCATAGGGATAAGCAGCGCATCTTTCCAACTTTAAGAGGGAACTACCATGGTATTTCATTCAAGAAATTATTTGTAGCCTATTGGCATACAGAAAGACAGGTCAGACAGCCCGACTGGGATGCTTGGGCCCTGCAGCCTCCTCACAGGAAGAGACTTCAACTATATTTATAAAGCCTCCTGCTGAGGTGGGATTAGCTTTTCTACAGGGAATGTAGAGAATAATGAAGGGAGGGAGGGAGGGAGAGGCCAAACAAAGCTAATCAAGTCACAAAAGTTGAAAAGGAGAATATGAAAATCCTGCTCTGCAGAAACAGAATTGGACCAAATCAGGAATCCAGCCTACAAAGGTCAACAGGAAGTCCTTGGCACCTGGGAGAGATTTTAGCCAAAATTTTTGCATGTGAGATCTTTGTCCCTGTTGCATAGAAAATGTACAGCATGTTGTGGGACTCCCCAGCCAGGGAAGATTTTTGCTGAATAAGAGTCCCTATCTGCGACTATGAATGACTCCTGGTTCATGCTGGAATCTATAAATTACATCATTATTTGAATTGACCTAGTGATACCAATTGCTTATTTGACTTGGTGAAAGGGAAAGGATGGAGGGAAGAAATTTAGTATAGACTATAAATATAAAATACAAATAAACAAATATATGGAAAATATAAATGCAGCTAGTAGTTATCTATAAAATGTATTATAAATATAAATCAGATTTACCTTGTCTCAATAGAGGTTATTCATGAGATTATTATGATTTTTCACTTAATTCTTTTCCTTCCTTTTTTGATTTTTTAAAATTCACACATTATGAAGCGTTGCATAGAGAAAGGTGATATCTCTCATTTTATATATTTGATGATATATTTCATATTAGAAAGAAATTTGAAGCCCTCTGAAGGCACACTAGAATGGACCAGTGTCAATTACTCCTTCTAATATCTACATTACAGGTAGCCATAATCCTGAAAACCAAACTAGGGCCTAAATTATAAATAATGTTAATTGCTTAAACATGTAATGACTGACTGGATTAGCTTTTTTTCTTCCATCAAGACTCTTCTAAATAGACTCCTTTTCAATTCTGTTATGCTTTTGAATCTTTACTTCTTTTATTGATACAAAGCTATTACTTGCATCCTAAGCCATTCTGACAAAAATTCCTAGACCAAATTGTGAGAAACTCACATAAGAAGAAGCAGTTGGAAACATGGCAGCAGAAGGGGAAAGTTACTGAAAACAGTAACCGAGACAAAGAATATTTCTTTATTTTAGTTTTAGCACTTAAAAATGTTTTTGACTACATAGATCATTGTACATGGCAGTTTTTATGCCATTTGGACAACTTGAGGCTTGCTGCTAAGTCTCAGCCATACTGTATGTGTGTGGGAGCTTTATCCTCCTTTCTTCAGAAAAAGTTGTTCATTTAATGAGAATTTAAAAATTGAGAAGAGTTGACTTCAAGACTAGGATGCTTGAAGCTAGTTTTGCAATCAATATAGAACACAACTGGCCTGCTGCAAAAAAATCTCACCTTGATGACAATTAATAAGTTGTGCTAGTGTGGTTTTAGCTCACACACAGAGATTCAGCACTTTACCAAAAAGAAACCCATGTACTCTTTCTCTAATCAATGCTTCTTTTGAAGTATTAATATAATTTATCAGTTGGAAACTGCAGAGCAATATTATTAGGGAATTATAGTAATAACCCCTTGAGAATGTTATTTCTATGTTCTTACTCTGATTTATAATTAAACCACCTACAGGTATGTAGAAGTAATACAAAGTGTCAGGCATAAACCACGTAAGTGAAATTATTTATGAAAAAAGCCTGTCTTTTTCAGAAGCAGGGGGAAGCTGTATAACCTCTGATTTGTGTTTACAAAAGAGTAAAAAAGTGTTTTATATCCATTTAAAAATCTATTTCAATATAGGGGTGTACGTGTAGTTGTACACTTATTCACAGCAGAATATAGAAGAACATTAATGGATAATAGCAGAAAGTCTAACTTTTTTTATTTCAAAAATTGAAAATGGGCAGCTGGGAAAAACCTTATCCAACCACTTAATCTTTTAAAAAGCACTATAATCAACCTACATTTAGGAGCAAAATACATTTAAAACATGATATGCAGAAATATTTCACAATTTCAAAACATTTTTAATTAATAGCTTACCAGAAAACTTATTTTTCTGTGAAGTAGTTTTGGGTTTGGCAAAAGAATATATATAGATTACATATATGTATATATATTTAGCAGTAACAACTAATTGAAGTGAAAATGTCCTAATCATCTTTAGTTGTGCTTTTTATGATGAACATCTGAGTAGTACTGTTTAAACACTTAAATTCTATTAACACCAATTTAATATGGATGTGCTGACCTTGCTAGTAGTAGATTTGGTATCATACACTGATCATATAATAGTACACGATGTTATAAGAACTCTGCATTACACAAGCTGAAAAAGGCAGTATCTTTAACATGTTTGTGTGGGTGAATAAGCAGTCTTCAAAATACGAATTATTTTTCTGCTGGGGTCTTTATTTTTAATGTTCATGAAAGTTTCTCATTTCATCATTATTTTTTCTTAAGTTTTTAAAAATATCTTTTTTTCAGAGTGAGTATATATGCTGTCAATGACTTGTGACTCTCCGTCCTTACTAATGCAATGACTTACCATAGTAAGTCACTGTATCAAATCAATCAAGCCATATTGATCTTGCAAATGTTGCATTATAGAGTGGACTGATATCATGTTTTGATACTTGAAAGATGACTTACAACATAAATTACCTGAAAACTGTAATTTAAGAGGTTTTTTATTTTAGAAAAAAATTGTGCTGTAGTAGTATAACCTTTGAAAAGGAAAAAAAAAAAATCAAAATTTTGCAACTACAATTCTATTGACCCACTAACAAAATTTGAAGCTTGGCTAAAGCTCTACAAATTACTCTGTGACCTTCTTGAAAGGGAACATTCAAATAATTTGGTAAGAAAAATAGCTTATATGAATTCAGAGCTAGTTAGGATTCCACTGTAAAATATCTTAACTTCTTGGTATTTGTTACCATCAGATTTGTATGATCTTAATACAGATGAAAGGACATATTTTCTTTTCCAGATAGCTAAAAGTCTTTGTAATTCCTGTTGAAACTGCTGCTTTGGAAAGAGGGAAAAAATAAGAAAGATAAGTAGGGCCAGGTAGAAGGAGAAAAGAGGAGCAACTGTAGGACAACTTGCCTTTTGTCTGAGCTTTGAAGTGAGGACCTCAGGTTTCTATTTTCTGCATCAAAGCTGTTTATGTGGGTCACTAAGCAATCATTAGACAAAGTACAAAATCCCAAGCCTACACAATGTTCTTAAAGGAACATTTACTTTTCTCTGTGTATTTAACTAAGAGTTTAAGCTCTCTGTTCTGCATTGCATTCAGTTCAGCAAGACTCAAACACTAGGGGGTGGGGAGTGGGCCTCATCAAAATTAATAAGATGTCCATGTGGAAACCTGCCCTTTTAGTGGATACTGCAAGATTGGAGGTAAATTTTGGAAACAATACAAGAGAAGTTGAATGAAGGCTTCACTCGTCAAGGATGGTTTTTGAGAGGAAGAACAGCAATAATAGAAGTTATGGTGAAAGTCATATCTATTTGTGTTTGTCTTTTACCAGAAATATTCAAACCATTGATGAGATTAGTTGATTTTGACAGCTTTTGCAGCTTGATTTTCAAGTAGGTAAAATGTTCCACTTGATGCCTTTAGAATGAAAATATTTGTTTGAGGTAATAAATGGTTTGTTTTAATTTCACAAGGTATAGAAGAAAATTAAGATTGAAGTTGCAACATCTGTTTTCATGCTTCTGAAGTGAATTTTCAGAGGGACTAAGAGGCCACAAAATGATACTTTTTTTTTCCTCCAAAAACAGTTTCAAATGCATTTTAAAGCTTTATATTCAAAAAGAATAAGAATGTGGTAATAATACATATGGTTATAGACCAGAGGAGAAAATACTATAAGTCTTTATCTCTAAATACTAGACCTAACCAGGTAGCTAGCTAGATTTGGTTTAGGTGCAGGTACTTGCTAAACTATCTGTTGTGTTAAAAATAATAAATAAGCAAAGTATGCAGTCAAAAGTATGTCAGAGTCCTTTATCTATGAATTCACCCTAGTGATGCATGTAGTCTGTTGCTTCCTGTATTTTTAGCAACTGGCTGAGAGATGAGAAGTTGATTAATCAAGGTATGCTTCTTTTCCTTTTGTGTTATCATTTTGATTAATTATTAATTACCCAGTTCTTTCCTGCCTTTATTACCTCCTTCTTGTATACTGTCAAATTTGGACAACTTTTGAGCTACGTGACTTACCTTCTCAGACTACATTCTGATGCTTTCTTAAACACATAAGCTCATGACATTATATACTGCAATATGCTAGATAACTTTGTTTATGAGAACAGACAATTGGATTTAATGTATGTTAAGTTTGTATATATGTATTAAATGTATATCTGTTTATGTATATTTAATGTTCAAACCCATGAACCTTAGCATGAGCTGCAGCATACAGAGAAATGCTAAAGAGAGATTTCTAAGAAATGAAAGGGAAAGCAAAACACCTAACAGTATGTTAAAAAGACTGTAATTAAAATGTTACAGCTATCTTAAACGAACATTTTCTGAAGACTTGTCAGGTCTAGCTTACTATAAAGAAAATGTTAGAAATACTTTAACAGTTATTTAAATTCTGTCAAACGTCCTATGATGTTTATTCAAGGAGAATTCAATAGTTATTTATATATTAAATATAATTATGATTTTCAATCTTTATTCTAAGAAAATAATAACAATTATTGAAGCCAGCCAGTTTGATAAAATAATGAAATTAATTTGGCTGCACTGTATCTCATTTCAAAACCTCAGGTGAATGAAAATAACTTCTAATATTACATGAATAGATTCATATGCAAATTGAATAGCATCCTTTACAATAAATGAATGGCAGAGATAATACTTTTGTGTATCTGCTAAGTTTTTTTTCCTGACTGTAAATTCACTACAGCACAAATTTCAGAATGTTAAACAGTTATTTTATGTATCTGTTTTTAAAAACACAAAATATCTAGCACCACAAATTTAAACTTGGCTTTTGCATTGATGCTAGATTATCAATTACCTTCAGTAGATTTTAGGTGGGGTAATTTTGGAACATCTGGCTTAAGAAACAAATTAAATGGTTCTACTAATAGCTAAAAGGAAGAGGTTGTGTTTTAAATGTTTAAATGAAAATTCATGAACATTTCTTAAAAGCCAGCAAACTGCAGGAAAAAATAGTAGTATGCAAGCTCAGACCCAATGAGACAAGACATTTCTTGGGAGCTTTAAGTCCTTTTGTGCCATTGTAAACCTATAAACAGGTAATAAGCATCTTAGAATGACTAAGAAAAACCTATGACATTTTAAGTGATGTTAGCATAAATCTTTTGTAAATATACATGCTTTGTGAAAGACAACAAAAATGTTTACTTCTATGTAGACGATCTGTGGATGTCAGTTGTTCAAGCAATTCAAAAGAAAAGTAGTTTCAGAGTGGAGTCACTTTGCTTGAACTGTTCAGTAACAAATGCTGCAGCTATCATGAGTAAACAACAGACTGACACATAACCAACAGCTTTGTTAGAATACTGAATTTTTTCTGGTTAAAAATGTTAAGTTCTATTTCTTTAAGGAAAAAAAAAAGTCTTTTTTTTCTTTAATTTTATTCTAAAACCAACCCAAACAAACATTCCTCGATTTTGAATACAAACCTAGATAGATTATAGATGTTAAGTGTATCCTGAATCAAGTCTTTTACCAAGTCATTTTTCAATAAATACAAGAGACAGTAGTAATAGCTAGCTTTTATAGAGATTTATCATTTATACATTTTAAAGGTCTTTATAAAGTGGCAAATCTTTTTTTTCCCCCCCTCCTTTTTTCAGAAAAAAAAATGGAATCGGAATGAAGGAGTGACTTTCTCAAATTCAGCTAGAAAACTGTGACAAAATTTGAAGCTGAACCCTTACTCCTGATTCTTTGTCGAGGCTCAATCTGTTATAACACAAGGAACCAGAAAGAGCTACTTCGCTGCTGAAACTGTGCATATCTAAAAGAGTGCTTGAAGTCTTGATAAAGAAAGCTTAGTGGCAACAGCAGCGTATGAATGCTACTCTGGTCCTGATTCAAGCTTACCCAGTGGGATGAAGGCTGGGCCACTGTGGACATAACCTGACAAAATCTAGGGGGAAGCTTGAACAAATAATTTCTGATCTACAAATGAAAATATGGAAGCTCAGAATCTTTTAATCTGCTTGGCTGAGAAATTTCTCCCTGTTCAGTTGCAAATAAAGACACTTTTTTCCATGTTAGTTAATAAAGAGAACAGGTAAGAACATTTTCTAGACAGCAGCTCAGAGGATTTTGTGGCAACAAATTTTAACACAATTTAACCTGCTTAGAGAGATGCCCAAGGATAGCTGTGTTATCTATAATGAGCTCATTAATGTCTATAGGTCAAAGATACATATTTTAAAAGCTCTCCAGATAGATATATTACTTAGTCAATTAATATAACAAACCTGATAATCTTTATTTAAGATAAATGTCTAAATTGTGCTTATTCAAATTAATTCAAAGTGTCTGTAAACTTATATACTGATCATCCTTACTTGACATGAAAGCATTTCACTCTTATGTCATCCTTACCTATATCAAAGATATTTCTCTTTAAAATTAGGTTGTTTTAACTCCACCTTTTTTTCCTGGAGAGACTTCATCCATTATTAGACCTGCTTTGTTGGCCTGCCTTTTCAAAAGATTCCTACTGAGTTATTTAAAAAAAAAGTATTGCACTAAAACCTATCAGGGGTTAACTTTAAAAGACATTACTGTATGCTTTATTCTGCAAGTTTGCTTCTCATACATTGTCAAATAAATGCAATTAGGTAAAAATCTAAAGCTAAAAATCAAGATAGCTTTCAGTTAAGAACCAGTGACTCACAAAAGGTGCTTGGTTAATACAACGTAGCTCAAAATGTTCATCCATGCCTGAATTTGCAAAATAGCAGCTGATGAACAGAATGGTGGGAAAACGAAAAAGGAAGTGAAGAAGCAGGGTGGCTCAAAGGGTAAAACACTAACTTTCATATCTTCTTTGGTTCTGTGTTCAATCATCTGCTGAGGAAACAGTCTAGGTCACAAATCCACACTTAATTTATCAGCATGGGCATGATCCCCACCTCTGTTCTCAAAGTCTGTGACTAATCTGTCACGGAGTTTTAATAGCCTCCAGCAGGAGAAAGAATTCTGGCAGGTCAGCATTGTCATCACTATACAATAAGAAAGATCCATGGTCTACGAACAGAAATATTGTCACCTTACACCTTCGTGGTACATATGGCTTTGAGCAATTTTCAGGTAAATACATTCTCAACCTCAGTTCACACACAATCTATGTCCTGAAAAGCTCTCAATAATATTCTCTACCTTATTCGTCCCTTCTTCAGGGAAAAGGTTCTGAAATCTGACTCAGAGACCTAAAAATTTTCAGTGTTCAACATGATACTTCAAATAACATATCTGCTTTCCCTTTCCACATAATTAAAACAAGTAATTATTAGAAACTTCACCTGATAGGGTATTCATTTTCTCTTATATCTTCCACCTGCATGGCACCAAAGTCTCCTCTTCACATTACTGACAGGTAAACATTGTTCAAGAAATCACATCTGAAGAGAAACAAATTGTTCATTTTAGCACACAAATTTTAAGCAGTTTTCAGCTACTTTATTTACTAGCAGGTACATACCATATCAGGGCCTATAATCCATGCTATTACCTGCAGAGAGCACAGGTGAGCTCTAGCCAGTAAATATAGTTTTGCCACTGCCAGGGGTAGGCATCAGGTTGTGTCAGGTCCCAGAGGGTGGCTGGGCTGCCCTTGGCCTGAGCAGGGTTTACCAGGCGACCCATGGCCAAGCGCCCATTGCCCAGCCTGTCTGAGCTCCAGCTCTGTGAGTGCCCCCGGGGAAGGGGCTGACAGCTCCAGGCAGTCCCTGCCGGACAAAACGGCCCCCAAGGATATCAGGGGCCTACAGGGCAGCTTTCACCCCTTCCCTGGTAACAGGGGGAAGGGAGCAGGTAGGGATGGGAAAATGTATTAAATGAAAGTCAAGGAGACCCCAAGACTGATGAGGAAAAATAGCCTGCCATAAACACCATACTTCTCCCAGTGAGGACCTCAGGATACTCATAACTCATCATAGACATTCTCAGTCTTCAAGAATACTGAAACTGTCAACCTTGGGACACACTGGAACCTTGAAAGGTGAGCATAACTCCAGAGAAAAGGAGTAGACACTAGGAACACTCAGATAACAATTTTAATATTGTATTAAGGTTTTTCTCTTTTACTTGCATGATTTGGACTACTAGAGCATTACAGCATTAATTGTACTAATATACTCTTAGCTCTATGAATATGAGATGTTCCCTTTCACCCACAATGAGATTTTGGGTGTAACAGAGCAAACACATATAGATCCTGCAGAAACACTGAAATGCAGAATTAGTCACTAAGGCTAGCTCTTTTCTCTGCATCACTCCTTTCTTCATACCAGAAGCTTATCTTGATAAAAGGATGGAAAGTCAGGGATTAGACAATCTATATGGTTTGTTTCTCAGGATTGCTTGTTCTCAAGGCTTAGGAATCCTCTTCCAAAATGAAGAGAAATTAGAGTTAGGAACAGTGCTCTGGCAGTACCAGTACAACACAGCCACTGTAACAGCTTGAATCCATTGACATTAGCTCTGTAGCACCAGTGATGTACTTTTGAAGTGAATGTCCTAGTCATTCCTACCTTATAGTCATAGCATCACAGAGTCACTCAGGTGGGAAGGGACTTCAGGACTGTAGTCAAACCTCCTGCCCAAACCAGCAGGGCCAGCTCTACACTCAGACCAGGTTGCTTAGGGCTTTCTCAAGCAGGTCTTGAAAACCTGGAGTCCACACAGCCTCACTGAGCAACCTACTTCCATGCTTGACTGCCCTTGTGAGGAAAAACTTTATTCTTATATCCAGCCTTAAGCATCTTGTTTCAATTTATACCTGCTCTTTTTGTCCTACCCCAATCCCTGCAGTCATCTCTTCTCCAGGATAAACAAGCCCAGCTCCCTCAGCCTTTCCTCACATGGCAAGTGCTCCAGTATTGATTGACTTAACATCCCTCCGCTTACCTTGCTTCAGTTTGTAGATGCTTTTGTTGTACTGGGTGATCCAAACTGGACACAGCATCTAGATATGATCTAACGAGCAATGAATAGAAGGGATACTCACTTCCCTGAACCTACTGTCTGTGTGTCTGTATATAATAGCCCAGGACGCTATGCTACTGGCCATCTCTGCTAGCAGGGCGCTAGCTCATGCTCAGCTTGCTTCCAGCCCAGGCACTAGTATTCCTTCAGCATAGCTCAAGTGGAAAGATGAAGGCCCCGGCTGAGCTTAAATAGAGCTCCTAGGTCCACTGGTGGAGATCCCAGGTGAGGTTGATCAGGGTTAGTACTACTCAGGGCCCTGCTGCTCTGCACTGTTTGTTAAAGTAGAAGTAGTCTTTGTTTACCTGCTCACAGAACCTTACAGTCCAAACACTTTTGAGGACTTGACATCTGACCACTCCTCTTAAGCATCCTGTAACAGAGGGTAATGTGAAGGACCAAATAATAAGTACATTTGTGGATTAGATATTACATCCTAATGCATTTCTTGAATTGTTCAATATTATCAAGTGTGTGCTTGAAAAGGCTTCTGCTATTGCTAATTTGGTCCAGGAAATGTTTATGATTTCATAAGCAGTGTGGCCAAGGTTTCATTAAGTGCCGTTATTTAGTGTATTTGTTTGGATAGTCTACAGATAAATTGAGTAAAATGTTGAAAGAGGATAATTAGATTTGTATTAAGAAAGGCAAAATGAAAATTCATATATTAAGAAGCAGGTCTTTCCTTCTGAGAGTGATGTGGGAATTCAGAAGCAAAAATACACTATTCTGCTTATTGTGACAATACCTCCATTTAAAATTGGACTCAGTAAGAGATATGCTTAATTACTTGTAAAGATCTAATTTTGCAGAAAAATGCTTGAGAGATATCCCTGAAGACCTCATTCTTCTGCTTAGTCCAAAAACCAGATTCAGCACGATGAATGGCAGTAAAAATTTCTCATCCCAGTAATATGCTTGGTTCAGAGGCATGTTTCTGAAAAGAGACAGAAGAGGTCTAGCTTTTTGACCATTCAGTACCTGGCAAGTGCACTGACATTTTCTGTTAGTGCACTAATTAGTCTCAGCTGAGGCCATGGTTTTATCGATGTGGACACTTGGCTTCTGGCAATTAGATCGATGTCACAAAACTAATTTCATGTAGTTCTTGAACTCTGAATTAAAAGTGTATGTGTACAAGTGTTATTTGTAACATGTTACTCTGCTAAAACTGCACTAAGTCAGTCTGCACTTACACAGTAGTAAGGTGATTTAATGCCACTGCCTATGTGCTAACCATTCTCTTAACCCATTTGTATTAACCCTTGAAATCTGGAGGACTGCCCTGTCACTGCCTCACTCTGGAACCAGCACCTTAAAAAGGTGTTATTTCTAAGAATGACATCTTGGTGTCAGCAAAATACAAGAGTTACATGCTAAGTCATTTCTAAAAGTACAGTCTTCAAAGAAAGGTCTTTCAGGAAATTGATGGAAGGCCATAAGTAAAAACTTTGATATTATTTGGGTAGGCAAGTCACTACAGTGACCAGAGTTTTCAGCTGGGAAATTGGTCACACTGTCATTTTCTCCTAATCTAATTTCCCTAACCACTGCTGACTACAGTTAAGTTTATTGTTCTAGATATGTATACTAAGATCTATTCTGTATTATTTATCACTTCTTAATGCATGTACAGGGATCTCGTTAGGTCGTGCAGA
>NW_009216338.1:0-7871 GCF_000690835.1 Fulmarus glacialis
TCTGTAATATTCCTGCAAAGTCTGACCTCACTTCCAGAGAGGTTTCTTTTTCCTCTTGAGCTCAATGAGTTCACTATTCAGCCAAGCTCGTCTTCTGCCCTGCTTGCTTGACTTACAACACAGTGGAATTGCCTGCTCCTGTGCTTCTAAAAGGTGGTTCTTAAAGACTGACCAGCACTCATTGACTCCTAAGCCCTCAAAAGCAGATTTTCAGGGTACTTTGCTAAATAGCTCCCTGAATAGCTTAAAGTTTGCTCTCCTGAAGGACAGTGTAGCAACTCTGCTGTCCTTCTTTTTCATTACACTGAAAATTTTAAACTCAACTATTTCATGATCACTGTGGCCAAGACCTACCATCACATCCCCCATGACTCCTTCTCTATTCACAAGTAGCAGTCCACGAGGGCATCTTTCCTAGGGAGCTCACTGAGTACCTGTGACAAGAAGTATCTCCTACAAACTTCAAGAATTTCCAAGACCTGCTTGTCACAGCTCTATGATATTCCCAGTTGATGTCTGGGAAGTTGAAATTTCCCATAAGGACAAGGGCTACTGATCCAGAGATTTCTCCTAATTTCTCCTAATTGCCTGTAGAATAACTCATCAGTGCTGTCATCTTGGCTGGGTGATTGATAGTAGACACCCACCAATATACCTGCTTTGTCTTCCATCCTCCTAATCCTTACCCAGAGGCTCTCATCATCACTACCCAGAGCCACATCATCACTAACTGTAAGGGCTGTGCAATCAAACCTCTCCCTTATATATAGTGCGACACTTCTACATCGCCTGCCCTGTCCCTCCTGAACAGCCTGTAGCCCTCCATCCCAGCACTGCAATCGTGGGACTCATTCCACCAAGTCTCACTAATAAAATTGATATCGTAGCTCTTTGAGCTCACTAACGTTTCCAGTTCATCCTGTTTGTTTCTCATACTGCGTGCGTACTGAGCCCTCCGTGCTCCCAGAAGCGATGTAAATGTTCTCACTAGGACTGCTACCCCCTGGCGATGCCATGCCAACCCTTGGCTTACCTACTGCAATCCTGTGGTATCCCTTTCCCCCATTGATTCTAGTTTAAAGCTCTCTCAGTACGAGAAAAAGTACAACAAAAGTACAACAAAAATAAACTGGACTGAAAAAGACAGCCATGTTAAGGAAATGTGCTTTGTGGGCTTTGTTTCCAGTTTTTGTTTTTCTTCTGATATACACTTAGAAGAATACGACTCTCCAAGTTCAAAACAAGAAAGTAAGTGTGGAGGAAATATTGCAAACTTAAGGTCAGAGTACAAGAGTCAGTGTAAGTCAAATACAGAGAATTTTAGTTATTTTCTTCAAAACAAAAAAGTCTTCAGAGAGTTCAGATAAAAAAGTTTTCAGTAGCGCAAAATCCATGATTTGACAGTACAGTAAGTCTAGTACAAAGTCTTAGTAAAAATTTAGAAATGGGGAAATTAAGAAGACACATTGTACATCCACACAGAAGGCATTAATCCCCAGGTTTACCTCTGATAAGCTCACTTTGTTATGTGTTTCACACAGGTGAGATACATGTCTAGTCTCCATTACGTCACTGAAAATCTAATCAGGACAGTCAACAGATCTTAGAGAGCAATTTAGTTGAGCAAATATAGGTGTTTAATCTAAGGGAAGTATTTCTGTAGTTTCTGTTGGTAGCTCTATATTGACTGTCATGGGAGTTTGGACATACAGAGTAAACTTATTTAGATAGCAAAATATAAATGTTTTCATTTGGAATGGAATTTCACTTAATCTGCCATGGAATAATGATATCAGTAAAACACTTATGGGAGAAATATATCATCATATACACATATGACATTAAAATGTACAGTGAAATCAATTTTTCTAAAAAGAAAAAAGAAATCAATATAACCACATGCACCTTCTGTCTACAGTGTTAAGGAAATGTCTACAGTGAGAGGAAATGGCCTCAAGTTGCGCCAAGGGAGGTTTAGATTGGACATTAGGAAAAACTTCTTTACTGAAAGAGTGGTCAGGCCTTGGAACAGGCTGCCCAGGGAAGTGGTAGAGTCGCCATCCCTGGAAGTATTTAAAAGACGTGTAGATGTGGCGCTTAGGGACATGGTTTAGTGGGCATGGTGGTGTTGGGTTAATGGTTGGACTTGATGATCTTTAGAGGTCTTTTCCAACCTTAATGATTCTATGATTCTATGATTCTATGAACCTCAAGGATGAGACATTCTACATGATAGGACTAGGAGTAAACTTTTCTTCTTTAATATTAGTTGTGGTCCAGGTTGCATAAAATTTTGACATGTTAGTTAACACATTACTATTTTTTTTTTTTTTTTGGCCAGTTGTACTGAATGCCATAAAATATTGTTACGAATGTTCCAAATTATGCTGCATAATATTGAAATGTTGCTGTTCTAAGTAAAATAGAGGGTAACCTTAGCGTGTCCCTCTGAAACCCCTTCGGCTCCTCTATCTTTATTCTTTTCACAACTGATCACCCCCAAATCCATTTGGTCCTAACCCACTGTTAGCCACAGATCTATAGCTCTCCAGTATTTTTGCTGGAAAATGTTAAAGAGACAGAAATGTGGGAGTGGGATGTTGTGAAAATTAAGATTGTTTTTTTTATAGTTCTTGAGAGTTCCTTACAACCTGGTAATATCCAGAGCCTTAAAGTGCTTTGGGGACCCCTAGAGTCCTCTGTCACAGAGCACACCTAAGAAATGGAGGCTGTGGGATCTTAACTAATTTAAGGGGTGTACTGAGGTATCTCCACACAGGGTGAAAGTCTTTTAGCTGTTTCTTCAAGGAAAACTTAAAGATCAATAAATTTATAAATGTATAGTGACAGCATTTAACCATGCATATTCTTTGTCTGTAAGAATGCCATAGTTACTAGGTATAGAGGTAGTTTGTCTATTCCTTCTCACCAAACTGGGTTTTAATTGTATGTGGAAGTTAAAAGATCTTCTGCAAAATATTTAAAGGAAACACCACATCAGAGTACTCTGTAACCCAGTGCCAGGATACTGTTATGAAATATAAAAGAGTGTGTTTTAAAAGCCTACAAGAAGACAGAATTAAATGTAAGTTTCTGATAACCCTGGTAAAGATTTTAATTTTTGACTAATAAGAAAAATATTAGGGACATTGCATATGTCAGATTTTATGTAATGAAACACAAATTACAAATTATTGGAGTGGTAGAGGAACACTTCAGTTTTTAATCTCAGTATATGAAGGATGAGACAAATATTTACAGAATCACAAAATAGTTGAGGCTGGAAGCTTCTGGAGGTCTTCTCGTCCAACCTACCTGCTCAAAGTGAGGCCACAAAGTGCAGGGGGCTCAGGTACATGTCCAGATGGGTTTTGAATATTTCCAGTGATGGAGATATTAATCTCCAAGGTCCACAACCTCTTTGGGCAAACCTGTTCCAGAGTTCAATCACCCTTACAGTAAATTTTTTTTTTTTGCTTACTGTTAAACAGAATTTCCTGTGTTTTCTTTTGTGCCCATTGCCTCTCATCCTGTCACTGGGCATGAATGAGAAGAGTCTGGCACCATATTCTTTACTGCCCCCCATGAGATGTTTACACACGTTGATAAGACCGTCTCCAGAGTCTTCTCTCTCCAGGCTAAAGAGACCTCACTCTCTCAGCCTTTCCTTTTATGTCAGATACCCCAGTCCCTTAATCATCTTTGTGGCCCTTCTTTGGTCTTGCTCCAGTAGGTACATGTCTCTCTTGTACTGGGGAGCCCAGAACTGGACACAGCACTCCAGATGTGTTTCACCAGGGCTGAGCAGAGGTGAAAGATCACCTCCTTTGACCTACTGGCAATGGTCTGCCTAGTGCAGCCTAAGAAGCTATTGAACTTTTTTTGCTGCAAGGGTACACTGCTGGCTTCTGGTCAGCTTGTTGTCCACAAGAACCCCCAAGACCTTTTCTGTGAAGCTGGTTTCCAGACAGTTTGCCCCCAGTGTGTACTTGTGCATGGGGTTATTCCTCCTTAGGTGCAGGACTGGGCATTTCCTTTTCTGTTGAATTTCATAAGGTTACTTTTGGCCTATTTTCCAGCCTGCTAAGTTTCCTCTGAAAGGCAGCACAACCATTTGGTGTATCAACCAGTTGTGCCAATTTTGCATCATCTGCAAACTTGCTGATGGTGCACTCTGTTACATTATCCTGGTCATAATGAAGATGTTAGACTGTATTGGCCCTGGGGTACACCACTAGTGACTGGCCTCCAGTTGGTCTTTGCACTGTTGCCCACTATCCTTTGAGACCAGAAGCTCATCTGATTTTCAGTTCACCTCACTGACCACTTAACTAGCCTGCCATCATCTTGTCTATGAGTTTTATGGGAGGCAGTGTTGAAAGCCTTACTGAAGTCATAAACAACATCCACTGCTCTCCCTCATCCACGGAACCAGTCATCTCACTGTAGATGACTACCTAGTTGGTCCAGAATGATTTCCCAATCATAAATCCTTGCGAACTACTCCCAGTCACCTTCTTGTCCTTCATATGTTTGAAAATGACCTCTGCAAGTTCCTTCTCAGATTCAACCCCAGATGGGCTTTGGCTTTCCTAACCCCATCCCTACGTGCTCAGGTAGTTTCTCTATCTTTCTCGCATGCCACCTGTCCCTACTTACACTCCTTGTATGCTTCCTTGTTGTATTTGAATTTCATCAGGAGCTCCTTGTTTATGCATGCAGGTCTCCTTCCACCTTTTCTTAGCTTTCTGCTCATCAGAATGGACTATTCTTGAGCTTGGAGGAGGTGATCCATGAAAATCAACCATCTCTCCTGGATGGTTGTTCTCTCCAGAACAATGTCCCATAGGATTCCCTCCTTGAACAGGCTGAAGTCTGCTCTTCTGCAGACCAAGGCTGTCATCCTGCTTTTTGCCTAGCTTCCACCTCTTGGGATCCTAAACTCCCACATCTCAAGGCCGCCCTTGCCCTCACATCCACAGTCAGTTCTTCTTAATTTATAAGTATGAGGTGCAGCAGAGAATCTCCCCTCATTGGATCCTTGACCACCTGTGTTAGGAAATCGCCATCACTGGACTCCAGAAACCTCCTGGATTACTTGTGCCTTATTGCTCCAGCTGGTTTCAGGGTGGTCAAGTACCCCGCTCAAGGACCAAGGCCTGTGAACATGAGGCTTCTTCCAATGTCTGAAGAAGGCCTCATCTGCTTCTTTTTCCTGATCACGTGGTCTGTAGCAGACACCCACCACAATGTCACTCAAGGTGGTCTGCCCTCTAGTCCTGACCCATAAGCTCTCAGCTGTTTGGATACAAACAAATTCTCACCTAACAAACCTCTCCAACACACTAGATTTGTAATGTACACATACTCATTTGTGTCCCTGGATTTTGTGTTCGGCCATTATTCTATCAGAATAAAACAATTTCTGCTTTCTTTTTTCCTCATGCTGTGAAGAAAACAACATTTTCAGAAAAGCTTTTCCCCCATAAAAGGATCAATACTGGGTCCACTAATATTAAAAATCTTTGTAAATGATCTGGACAACAGGACTGAATGCCTCCTCATCAAGCCTGCAGACAATACCAGTTTGGGAGGAGAGGTAGATACATTGGAAAGAAGAGCCACTATAGGGAGAGACCTCAGTGGGCTGGAAGATTGGGCAAGCAAGAGTTGTATGATGTTTAAAAAAGGTGAGTAGAAAGTACTGCACAGGGGATGGAATAATCTCCAGTGGCAATACAGGCTGAAGTATAGTTCTGCTGAAATGCCTCTGGGGGTTCTGGTAGACAGGAAGATGAACACAGTCAGCAGTGTGGTAGGTCAGTAAGGATGGCAAATCAAGTCCTGGCTGCATCTGTAAGAGCAAATCCAACAGATAAAGGTGTGTGATTAGTCCACTCGATACTTCTTAGGCCACAACTGGAATAATGCATCCAGCTGTGGTTCCCCCAGTTCAAGTGAGAGGAAAAACTGAAAAATTGGAAAGGGCCGAGTGGCAGGTCACCATTCTGATGATTAGAGGACTGATAACTTGATGCATGGAAATATTGAAGAAATTGAGTTCATCCAGCAGGTAGACGAAGAGGCTGGGGGGCATGTGTGTGTCTAATTAGTCTTCCAGCACCTAAAAGGTCATTACTGCAAAGATGGAGATACTTCCTTCGCAAGAATGCATGGTGGCAGGACAACACACATAAGTATCTTCAGGGGAAATTCCATCTGATTATAAGAAACATCATCTTTCCATTATGTGGGAATAATGAAATCTTGCAATAAGTTGCCCAGAGGAGTGGTAGAATCTCCTTCACTGGACATATTCAAGACTGTTTTGACAGTGTCATGGTTTAACCCCAGCCGGTAACTAAGCACCACACAGCAACTCGCTCATTCCCCCCACAATGGGATGGGGGAGAGAATCAGAAGAGTAAAAGTGAGAAAACTTCTGGGTTGAAATAAAGACAATTTAATAGGTAAAGCAAAAGCTGTGCACACAAGCAAAGCAAAACAAGGAATTCATTCACTACTTCCCATCGGCAGGCAGATGTTCAGCCATCTCCAAGAAAGCAGGGCTCCATCACACGTAACGGTTACTTGGGAAGACAAAACGCCATCACTCCGAACGTCCCCCCCTTCCTTCTTCTTCCCCCAGCTTTATATGTTGAGCATGATGTCATGTGGTGTGGAATATCAATGCATGATGTCATGTGGTCTCTTCAGGGGTACACCTGCTGCGGCACAGACTTATCCAGAGCCACAGTCACTTTGACGTGCACCTCTTCCAGTGTGGCCTTCTTCATGGGCCACAATGCCTTCCCCACAGCCACAGTCCCTTCAGAAGTAAATCTGCTCCAGCATGGCCTTACCCATGGCTGCAATCTCTCCAGGGGTGTACCTGCTCTGTCATGGGCTTATCCATGACCACACGCTTTGAGGTGCTCCAGCATGACCTCATGCACAGCCACTGATACTTCAAGGTGTACCTGCTGCAGCATGGACTTATCCACGGCCACAGGTGCTTCAAGGTGGACTTATTCTTGGGCCACAGCATGGACTTATCCTTGGGCCACAATCCCTTCAAAGGTATACCTGCTGTGGCAGACATAACCACGGCCACAGATGTTTTGAGATGTACCTGCTCTGGCATGGGCTTATCCATGGCCACAGATGCTTCGGGGTGTCCTGCTCCCATGTGGACTCATCCACAGGTCACAGTCCCTTCGGCTCCAGATCACGGCGGAGTTCCAGCCGGTCCAGTTCCAGTACAGCAGCACAGAAGCAGCAGTGATGCCCTGGCCATCTGCCAGCCCAGGTGCATCCCCATTGCTGTTACCATGTTCCCAGGCACAGCACAGTAAGATGATAAGCAGTACAGCAAACAGCAAAAGCAAAAAGCATCCACGAACAAGCACAGAAGCCTGCTGATTAATAGCTAAACAGCAATAACAACTATAAATTCGATCTAGCACATTCCAATCTAATCTGTCGTTATCTCGAACCCTTTGTGCCCCATGTTGGGTGCCAAAAAGGACTGTAGTGGTTTAACCCCAGCTGGCAACTAAGCTCCACACAGCCACTAACTCCCTCCCCGCTGGTGGGATGGGGGAGAGAATCAGAAGAGTAAAAGTGAGAAAACTCATGGGTTGAGATAAAAACAGTTCAATAGGTAAAACAAAAGCCACGCACACAAGCAAAGCAAAACAAGGAATTCATTCACTACTTCCCATCAGCAGGCAGGTGTTTAGCCACCTCATCTCCAGGAAAGCAGGGCTCCATCACACGTAACTTGGGAAGATAAAATGCAATAACTCTGAACATCCCCCGCTTCTTTCTTCTTCCCCCAGCTTTATATGCTGAGCATGACGTCATATGGT
>NW_009216338.1:7966-20706 GCF_000690835.1 Fulmarus glacialis
GAAAAGGTCTTGACTCTGTGTAAGCACTGCTCAGCAATAACTAAAACATCCCTGTATTATCAACACTGTTTTCAGCACAAATACAAAACATAGTCCCATACTAGCTACTATGAAGAAAATTAACTCTATCCCAGCCAAAACCAGCACACAGAGCCATGTATTACCTAATTTAATGCCTCCTTTCAAGAGAAAGGTGAACATGTGACCCTTCTAACCTGGACTTTTCTATGATTCTGTCATTTTTCTATAAAAAATTCTTGTTTATATATGTCAAGTATATGCAGTGAACTTGAAATATATGGTCTGAGGATACATTGGTATTACATCTCTATGACTGCAGGGAGCTTTAAAGATTCAAAGAAAGAAGCCTGACAGAAGACATAAAAAAAGACACTACTTCAAAGAAGCAATCTAGAATCACTGCATCCAAAGTCTACAGAGGTTAATAATAGTCTTTCTGTGACTACAATGGACTTTGGGTGTACCTTTAAGTGTCCTGGCTTATTCTAGTCTTTTTTTTCCTTCTTTTTTTTTCCTCTTTTTTTTTTTTTTTTTCTTTTTTTTTTTTTTGTGAATGTCTTGTCTAAGAATGCCTAGCATTGTCCATATTCTGTCTGACACTGGACCGGGATTTTTTCGTTTCATACATCATTTGCAACTTGCTACTGTGATTCCAGAAAAGGAAGCTATTAATCTTAATGGCTCTGAAAGAAAAAGGAAAAAATAAAAGACATGTATTGTTACAGAACTGAGGTAGATTAGCTATGTGCTTTCATAACAGAAAATATACCATATAAAAGACTTTTATCCTCATTTTAATGAATAAATGTAGATATTTTAATATAATTTTGAAATTATATCTGAAAAAAACACAGAACATGTCAGTACAACTATTCATGATCAGTACTAGTTTAACAGGCACTAATAAAAATGCCACAAGCCAAAGGATTTGAATTTGTAAGGTGCTCTTCGTTAAAAGAAATGGAAAGAGGGAAGGGAAATTATTTTAAATATACTGCTTTAAAAACAGAAGACCAACAAAAGACTCTTCCTGTTCAGTGGAGCTGTTTGTGAATATAAAGATAGCTCGAGTCTCTGTCTAGCATGTTAATCAAAAGACTGTCCTTAGAAATAATAAGGTACTTTTTTAGCATGTACACCAGATTACCCATTCAATAGTTCAGCTATCATCAGTGTACAATTTAGTATGGAGATCCAAAATTTGGGGTGCTTATTTAGGAGATCTGGATACGTAATTTCTAAATTTTTACTCTGCAGACCTTAAAATGGACAGATTGGGATTCACTTAATACAATTTTACTTGTCACAAATCTAGCAATGTATACCTATCTAGGCTTCATCACTATTTAGGGGCAAGAGGCAAGCACCTCTAATCATTCTGCGATATATATCCTAGACAGATGTCTTAATTGAATATAGAGGTATCCTAAATACCTAACATTTTTAAAGGCTAATGTTAGCTGAAATCAATCATGTTCTGAAGTAAAACTGGATATGTAAAATGGGAGAAAAAATGAAATGGTAGAAATAAATGGTTTTGAGCCTGACCCAAAGTCACTAAAGAAATGAGAGTCCTTTTATTGACTTAAAATTATTTCAATATATCTATTAAAGATATCCACTTACAGAAAGGTGCTGGTTCAGTGTTATTAGAGTGTAGAATATTTTATTTTAAAGTGTACCTCCAATAACTGAAGAGAGTAGGATATTAGGTTCCAATTGCCTTAACATTCTGCAGATTTTTATAGGGAAAAAAAATCCACTTTTTGGTATGAAAATTACTGTAATTTTTATTTCCTCAAACTATAAAATAAAAAAAATATAATGTTGTTGACATTGGACAGTTTTCCATAAGACTGATTTCTTTAATAAAAGCTCTGTAGTTTTTGTAGTTAACATCGAATCAGCCTTTAGTGCAGGTATACAGGTATTTGAATGAAGACACAAAAAACGTATCAATGATGTTTATCATATGCATAAAAAATAAAGTAAAAATAAAAAGTTCTGATTTGGACATTTGGTAGTTTTCTTTAAGACATCATAAAAATACTGGAATTATCAAGTATTACATTTAAATACAACCATCTTTATTACATTTGAATGAGAGATGTTAAAAGACTCAAAAATCCCTATGTTCATTATATTTTGTTTTCATAAGATATAAATTTAAAAAGACATCTGAGATCAACTCGATTTTCTGTTTAAGAATATTCATAATTTGTAATGAAGTAACATTGAGGAATCTCTTTATGTTCTAGAGGATACTACACAGAACAAGAATAACTCTATTCTTCTACTGTTTTCCTCTGCAATACACAGAGAAGAGATCGAGAATGACAACAGTAAAATTAGAAGAACTGTATAAGTCTAGCCTGTTTCCTATTACATTTATTCCTGATGCCTATCATGTGACCACACGACTCCTGCAAAATAGAAAGGAGAACAGTTATAAAATTGTAATTTCTTTTACAGGATACACCAGTGTAAAAACAAACAAAAAAAAGTGATGATTAGTATTACACTGACAGCTGGGTCCCTCCATAGCTTCCCAGTCTGGTATGCTAAGTCCAGAAGACTGCATTTTATACTTCATATAATGTTGATAGTGTACTAATGTGTGGAAACTCACTAGACCAGCTCCCAGGCATGGGTTATTTCAACTAGCAATAGATTGCAATACACAAACGAACAACTGTGTTGAATTTAAAATATTTTTCTATAGAATATTTACTGTGTATTCTATTGCAGCCATGTTATGTCGGAAATGACATTTGCCATTTTTTACTTCAGCTGGATGGGATCATTTTTCTTTTGAACAATTTTTATTTATACATACACATTTACACTTTTCCAAGTTGGTTGTGATAGTATTTTGGTTTTGCCAAAATGTTTTTAAACTTTCTTTATCCTCTATTTATTTTTTCTCTCACTGAATTTCAAAAGACTTTACATCTGTACATTAGAAACTTCCTGCTAATATGATTTGTTATTGCAAAGATTTGATTACCTTTCAGTCAGTTTTTAGTTCTTCTTAAAGTATTCATATCAAAACCCCAATGCATAACATGTATTTTCATTTCTATAGCAATTACTGTTTTCCAGCTCTTATTGTCTTTGGCAAATAAAAGTTTTGTAATCCCAAAAGACAGACTGTGCAGCATTATTCCTTTTCTCATTCTTCTTTGCAATGGAGGAACCTTTCTGGGGAACTATTTGACCTCTGAATTTGTCAGAGTTCCAGACATAAGGTTCACTGGGGCTGAAAACAGATGGGACGTCTATGTAGCAATAGATGTTGTAAAAAAATATATAAGTGTAATGACAAATCTATAAACATCTTTATGAATTTGATAGATGAAGCAGTTGTGCAGTCTTCTCAAGGCGGACTTGCGTTGGTACATGCTAGTCTTTGACTTTAAAAAAAAAAGTGAATGAAAATGTAAAGCAGGTAGCAATACCTCCTAACCAAATAAACTCATCATTAAACCTCCAGAGATCCCAGCTTTGTATGATTTCCATCTCAGATTTTCTCAATTCAGAAAACATTTCTTTAGTCATGCCTTAAAAAGCTGCACCAGTAGCCTTCTTGGATTAGCATAGCTTGCATTGTAGATCACATCCTAAAGGGAATAGTGAATTCTTCTGGCTTGAAGAAGGGGTAATTAAACAACATGCAAAAGAGAATCCTTACGTTTTCTTCCATTCAGTCTTCCAGATTTTATTCTGAAGGGATTTTTTAATATAAAATATTTCCCTTAGAAATGAGCAGCTCTCACAGATATTGTGTTTCTATGTTCTATGTTCTGAGGATGATTTCTGCTGGTTTTTAAAGCAATGATATGCTTAAGCCACAAAGACTGGTCTTGAATTTAGAGTTTGTTTGGATTTATGTTTGCAGTTTAGTTGTGAAAACTGAATCAGGATCCTGCTCCAACTTCAAGCAGAGTAAATTAAGACCAAGTGAACAGATTTAGATCTGGTGAAAATCTACACCCCCAATTTAACCTGAGTGTTATTTTTTTGTACAAACATACACACACCCTTTATGTAGAATACAGCCTAAAATTATCCGTATGAGACCCTGTCAAAACTATATGTCTTCACCCTGGCCAGAATTTGGTAATTTATTTAAATTTTTTGAGAAATTAATCCTTTTTCCTTTGTTCAGTACTAATGAGTGTGCTGTGATTTTCTCAAGCCTGTCTGAAAAAAAAAAGGTTTTATCTTCATAGAATTATTGCAAACAGGGCTTTATAAATACGTAATGTTTCAGACCCAGGTTCTGTGGATTGAGTGTGACTAATTATAGAGGCCTCATGGCATTATAGCTATATCTTGATTTGACTATTTCTGGTATGGATATTTGAGTGTACAAGTTTGTGAATTAACTATATCTATGTTCTCAAGTTTTAAAGAACAAGAAAGAATATTCCCATCTGTAGGTCCACTGAAACAATGGCCCAGATGGTTTTGTTTGCCTAATTAATTTAGCAAAGGACACAGATGGACAGAGCTTCAGAGAGAAAGAAATCCCTGTCCTCTGTTTATGTGAAAGGAACATAAAATAGGGCTATCAAGTGAGCTTCATTTGTGCAGGTTTTTGACCAGGAGTTCCTCTAATTTTCCAAAGCACTATTACTTTTTGCAAACCCAGATTTTTCAGTGTAGGCAGCCTGATGTGAAAAAAAGAAAGGAGAGGAAAGGGCTTTTAGAGATAACCTTGATGACAATGATACAGCTAACGTATCACAGAAATTTGGAATCTGGGTGCTTAGATAGGTCAGTGAAATTAAGCAAACTCTCATTATACCTTTTCTTTCAAGCATTACATGAAATCGAAATTATAACACGTTGAAGACAGAGAGGCAGGTTGGCTGAATACATTCCTCATTTGGGAACTGAACTCCAAATCATGATATAAGAACAATTTTCTGAATGGGAGAGAAGTAAATGGTCTGGTACTGGACTGTTTATCTACTAGATATTCATGCCAGCTGCTGGTGAACCAAGGTAACAGTTTCCTGATCTTCTCCCTCTCCAAGATACTACAACTGTTTTATTTATTATGGAACCACATAAAATAATGATGTGTTTCCTTTTCTAATAATGAAGTTTTCCTTGTTTCATATATAGAATTAGAATTCACCTCACCTGGCTTTAACCACAAAGAATCTAAGGGACTATTCCCAAAGGCTAACTGTAGCCTAGTGATATTAATCTGCCTCCAATTCCTCTGTAATTGATGGAGACAATGAGGAATTTATCCCAAGGGAGAGAGGTGGGGAGGGTTAACTACTAAGGGTATCAGGAGAATGTAATTAGTGATTTGAAAAATTCTGGCTGGGGATTTAAGTCAATAATGTTAGTTCTAAGAGGAAAATCTACCTATTTGGTCTTAGTTCTTGATTTCACTGACCATCTGGCAAAACTGTGGAGTAATATTGTAGGATAATAAATTTACAAAGAATATAAATCAATCAATTTATCAGTTAAAAATTGATAAAAGTGTTTTATTTTGTTTTGTTTACTTTCCGCAGTATCCACAGTTTAGGATTTTTTTTTTTAGAATAAAAAGAATTAATAAATAGCCAATCCTCACTGGAAACAGATCATCCAAGGAGCCGAAGAACTTACTCTAGGGTGTGTTTACGGTATTGCTCTCTCATTTTGTCATGGCTTCTGTAGTCAGTTTTACATTATTTATATCAGATTTTTTGTTTGTTTGTTTCTTGCTCCTTCCTTTGTACTAAGGGAAATGGAATATAGGAAAACATGGCTTCGGAGCACATTTTTGGGGGTCGGTTTGAAATCATGTGCACTTAGTTGATACTCTTACTTTCATTACTTCCCAGCAACTTTTCACTTTTCATTTTAAGATTTGCTTCCAGAATTAATCACAGGGCTTTTACTTATTAAAAAAAATATATATATATAGCCAAATGACTGGTGGAAACACTGAGGAGTACTCTTTCAGCAAAGGAACTACTAAATAAAAATGACCTATGTGTTCATTGTAATATCAATATTATTTGTCACAAATAAGAGACATAATGGGTGATATTTTATGAGAATATAAAAAAGGTAATGCTGGATTATTGCCATTATTAAACCTACTCTGGCATTCTGCTTCCATAAGCAGCTGCCTGTACTTGATGCTTCAAATAACATCAAAAACCACCATTAAGCACCTGTCCATTGTTTAATGTCATCATGAGAGAAGAAAAGTTCTTTCCTGACTCCCACAGATTATCAATTTATGCCCTGAAGCATACAATTTTATTGTAATTATGTTAGCTTGCATAGTTGTAACTGTTATTAATGATTATAAAGTTGTAGCTTTGCCATGTAAATGTATTGGAGAAGGAAATAGGACAATGTAAAACGTAACTAACCTTGACTTCAAAAAGGGAGCCCTGCAACGAGGTCATTTACTGAAGTGTTGAAAACACGGTTTTGGTACTAAGAAGTAGATATCTAATGTGAGGAGGAGGAGAAAGGAGTCCACATTCTTAAGAGTCATTATAATTCTATGGATTGTGAGTAGTTCATCTAAAGGTTTGCACAGAAAATGTGCAATGGCTGACACACTTTCAAATTGCCAGAAGGTTTAGGTGATGGCAATCTAAATAAAGAGGGATGAATGGACTCGATATTTTAGCTAAAACAAAAACCAAAACCTCTTCAAGTTATTTTTTTGTTTTGGTTTTGTATTTTGGGGTTGTTTTCTGTGTGTGTGTTGCTGGGGTGTTTTTGTTTGTTTGTTTGTTTTCTTCTTTCTAGCATTATGTTTACATTAGTTGTAGTTTTGGATCAAGAGGAGAGAAACAGTACTCTGTTGCCTCTAAAGATCATTCTGGAAGAAAAATGGGTAGTGGTATGGAGAAAAATTTAGAAATTAAATGTTGAAAATTATATTGGAGCCTGTGCAGAAAAGGACCCTTGAAACAGCTGGAAAAGGGCTAAATGGAAATCCCTGTCCAAAAGTGCCAACAAAATACAATCGGAGGGTGAATGGAGGCTTAGCATTATAATGGAAAAATTTTGGAGACTAATCTAGACATGTCTAAATGTCTGCTGAAACTTATGTAGAGAATAGATTGTCACCAGCAAAAGATTTTTTCCATAAGCTACATCCTGAAAGGATTAAAAGAATAAAGGTATTTAAACATTTTTTTTCCTTATTCTTTATATTCAGATATCCCAGCATGATTCATTATTCTTGTTTTCCATCCATTTCAATATGCAACTGTGCCATGTTGCAAAGATTAAGCATATTATATAATTTAGGAACTAAAGATTTTGCATTTAGTGTTGTGGAAAAAACCCAACAACTGTTGATTGTTAATAGGTGGAAACGTGTTTGCTCTATGTCTTTCCATTCTAAGTTATGTTAGCACAGTTATAATTTTCCTGCAGTGTAATTGTGAATAAGTGAATAAAATGTCAGTTGGGATAATGAAATAAGTGTAGCAAGATGGTGCCTAAAATTAATTGCAGAACTAGCGGCTGCATTAACATATTTATGTTTGCTTCAGTCTTTGACTTTAACAGGTTTGAAAAATACCAAAGAAAAGCACTCTGTACTTTTTGTTCCTGGGCAGACCTTTCAGGAGGTGTCTACCTGTGCCTGCTTGGAGTAGAAATTTATGATTGAGGTAGCAAGTTTCTGAACATATGCCATTTCAAGAAGGTTAGACTTTTTGCTTGGGAAGCTATCTTCTAGTCCCACAAGAAGAACAAGCATGTTTTTGTACCAAGGAAACAGAACCATCTCGTTTCTTCTCTGAGGATGCTTACCTCACTGCTCAAGACTGCCAGTAAACAAGTAATGCAAATTCCTTTTCCACTGTCTCCAGTAACTGAATATATGACACTGTAGCCACATACAATTATCTTTTAAAATGAGTGTCTGTTACTACCGCTAAGTTTTAGTGGAATAAGGATTTGTTTTGGCATCATATATGCAACACTGTTACATCAGAAAAACAACTAAGTTGTAACTCATATCAATATATGATTATAAATTACATAGATATCAATATCACTGTTACAAAATTGCTATACACATATTGTACTATAATACTATATTATAGTGCTATATTACATATGTTTTATATATATATTGATGTTTCTGAGCTCTAGTGCTGTGTAGAGACAATTATCAATAAATTTGGAATAAGAATGTATGTAACCAAATTGTCACAAGACTGTAGCAGCCACATCTGACCTTGCTTGGACTTCTCCCACCCCTAAAGTATTAGCAGAGATGTTGAAAGTTCAGGAGCCTCTAAGGCTGTTCTTGCAAATTACTTTTTACTGATATAAAGTTGTGTCACACCCTAATGAAGGAACCTATACATGACAGTATAGGCAGATCTGTCTGTAAATTCTGTAGAATACTACAAGAGACTCCAACAGAAAATAGATGGGTGATTAGCAACATACTTGAGAAACTCATATGCAGACTGATCACTCATAGAATCATAGAATCATTTCGGTTGGAAGAGACCTTTAAGATCATCGAGTCCAACCGTAAACCTAACACTGCCAAGTCCACCACTAAACCATGTCCCTAAGCACCACATCTACACGTTTTTTAAATACCTCCAGGGATGGTGACTCAACCACTTCCCTGGGCAGCCTCTTCCAATGCTTGACAACCCTTTCGGTGAAGAAATTTTTCCTCATATCCAATCTAAACCTTCCCTGGAGCAACTTGAGGCCACTTCCTCTCGTGTCTCATATTGCACTGCTGCCCGTGTAAGCACTGCCACTAAAGGGAAATGTAGCTTAACATTTGCTCTACAGTTTTGTTGATTGTGTTTATCTAGCCAGATTACTTGCCTTTAAAGACTTGCTGTTAAATATGAATGCAAAGGCTCACCACAACTTTGTAACAGGTTTACTTCTGCCCTTTCCTTTGCAGGAGAAGACGGCAAAGACAAATGGGGGAGGAGAGGAAGAGGTATTTATATCATCTTCTATTGCTATCACTCTGTCCATATTAATTCTACTCAGCACCCTTGTTTTGTTGCTCTCCAAGAAGAGAAATGTTACTTTTTCATTTGGTTCAGTTTTTCCTGCTCTCCCACTGGAAATGTAATACCATCACACATACTACATTTTCCTAAGGAAGATCAAAAAATGAGAGGGTCTTTTTGGTAATCTCTGCCCATCATTATTTCCTTCATTCTCAGTTACCAGGGTGAATTAGAAATTTTAAGCATTAGAAAATGTGAATGTGTGGGTAATTTTGCAGTATAAATTAAATCTTTTTATATTCTCTGCTTTCTGTATATAAAGACCTGTTCAACACACCAGAGAAGAGTAGATTTATCAAAAGAATTTCATAAGCAGTGACATTTGCAGGGCATCAAGATGCTTAGCTACTTTAGCTCACATAACACATTTCTGCAGAGGAGATGTTGAAATAATATAAAAATGTTATCAAATGCTGTGAAAAATCTCAGCTCTCATCAGAAAAAATAATCTGCTGCAAAAGCTGAAACGTTCTTGTTTCAAGGTCCTTGTATAAATGTTCTTGTATAAGTTTATTGTATAAACATACAAAATGTGTGCCTAATGATCATTTTAGGTTGAAATGTGAGGAACTTTTCAGCAGTGGTCTCTTGAGCCCTATTAGGTTTACATTACTAGCAGATGTCCCAAACTGTTTGTTAAAAGATATTTGGAAGTGAGTCACAAACATTTATCTCCGTATAGAAATCCAACACAGTATACCAAACACAATACACAAAAGAGAGAAATGTATATATTCATGTATCTGACACTGATTGAAGCTATGTATACAATGAAGATTTTCGTTGGGAGTTGTTAGCAAAAGATCATTTCAAAAAGAAAAGTTGTGCCTGCAAATGCTTTTTGAAGTTACATTTTAAAGAGGGTTTAGGATAAAACGAAACAAAAAAAAAAAAAAGGAGTTTTCTGTTATTTCACAGAATTTTGAATTCTATGTCCAACTACTTTCTAGATGTGTCATCACAGTTATTTCATTTAACTTTAGTGTGTTATTTCATTTATTTAACTCTAGTGTGATTGTGAGGGGAAGAAACTGTGAAAATTTGGGTCGACTGGAAAAGGACAACTTTATGGTTAGCATGCATTTGTGCCAGTGCCAATGTTATTTATGTTAGAGTTCATAGGTTTTAGGTATAGAACATATAAAATTATCTGTGTAATTTGAATAAAGAGAAATGTGGTACTTAATGTACCAGGGATAATGAATTCGTTATAACCAAAACTTCAGTCATGCACTCTTTGCTACTTGAATGCATATGAAAGCATGTATATGGGCTACTGGGAGGAATTTAGAACTCTTACTTTCTTGGGACCACAGACTAATTTGTACCAAGACTTTTCTCAGGGACTCCGTTTGTATTTCTTTTTTTCAGTGGAACAAAGGAATTAATATTCTGCATCCATTATCCAAATTAGGTATTACAGAAGCTTTTCACCAAAGTCACAAGGGACAGAAATAGATAGGAAAAAAAAATTAAAAATCTGTTTTTCCAAGCAGCTTTAGGAATAAAACTAGCAAGATTTTGTGCAGACTTTGAAAAATCATTAAAAATATTGGCTTTGTAAGTAGCAACAAAATAAGGCTTTTTCTTTTTCCTGGCTTCAGTTTTCTGTAGAGCCTGGGGATAAGTCTGCTTAAATGTATTCCTCATTTCTATGATAACTAACCACTGACAACCATTTTTTGACACTAACCACTCAGTAACAATTCACTAGTCATGAATGAGAAGTATCAGAGGGCAATCGGTAGGGGAGAATAAGATGTGGAAGGGATGCTTTTTTAGAAAACATTTATAGTATCAGTGGAGAATTCAAGGTAAAAAAAAAAAAAAACACCGAGATGCTGTAGAGCATTTGCTTACTATTCCTATAATATACAGTTGAGTTAATGTTGCTATTTGGGTTGGGGTTGGGTGTGGAGTTTTTTTATTAATTTTGTATTCATTTTTTCCTTCCTTCCTTTTCCTCTTTTTCCTTAGTGCGTTCTTAGTTTTAAAACACATGCTGGTTTGTGTCTGGAGCTGGTGATGATTATTAGCTAATTTTAAGAGGAACCCAATACTTAAACCATACTTTTCCTGTTGCCGGTGTCCCTGACAAAACTGTTACAAAGAAATGTAATATAGGAAGCTGAGGGTCTTAATTTCTGGTTGTAACCACAATCTTTATTTCAAAAAGATTATTCAGATAGGAACAGTAGGTGATATTGTGCAGTGCTTATGAATGTTGGCAAAGAATTTACATGCTGGAATAATCACTCTGAGACGAAAGAGTCTCCTCACACCAGAGAACACTCACCAATGAAGCCAAAGGAGCCTTAGATTCAGTTGTGATTGGTGTTTGTAGAAACAATGAATCTATGAAGACCTAGATTACTTCTTCAAAACCACATTCTCTTTAAGACAATGTTTTTACCCTTTGCTTGTATTTGATTTATTCAGATAGAATATTCTATTTTATCTGTCTCTTCTAAATTTAATAGTAGCATGCTGCATGGAAATATTTTCATAAATTGCTTTTAAATTGTTTGGGGTTTTGTTTGTTTGTTTGGTGGAGGTGTTTTTTGCTTTTTTAAAAAAATGAGAATAAGACTGTCATGTTTCTCGAGCATTATTTGATTTTTATTTCATATGCATTTTGTGGGAATACAATTTAGAGACAACAGAGTGGAGTATTGTCAAACCTGAATATTTCAGAACTGGAATAGTCATGGCATTCACTTAGTGATCATGAGATGAGGCTTTTTCTGTTTGCCTCTTCTTATGAGTGTTTAGATTTCATCATCTCAATTTTCTCCTGTGCAATCATGAAGTATATTTTACTATTAATTTAAATGAACATTGAGAATCTATAATCATATTTTTCTCCAAGCTGGATTTTAAAGAAAAAAACCCAGACAACCACAAGGCATCATAAGGCTTGTGCTTAAGAAAGAAGATCTGGCAATCTGTAGGTGAGAGGTGTCAAACCAAATTATAACCAGGAATAACACAACTAATATTATATGGTGTCAGTACTGGAACTATATAGAAATAGTCAAACCTGCAAAGCAGGGAGGTATTTGCATTCAAGTCCATCTCTGTCCCAGTCTGAATAAGTCATCTTAGTCTTTCCTTCCAGTATAGCAAAGAGAATATCTATGGTTTGCTGTGATTGCAAGGTGGAAGAGCATCTTTTTTCTTACATAAATTATGTGGGGAAATAATATAAAGGGCAGCCTAGGCAAAGACAGCAAAAACCATTAGAGGATTGGGATGTCTTTCATGTAATTGGTTGACACCACACACTTTAGAGACATTTGGAATGACAGAGAAGTAGAAAATAATGCTCAGAGTAGGACATTTGGAAATCTATTACATTTCTGCATATTCATTTGTGTAGAAGAAAACCAAATAAATTAAACTTTCTGAATAGTTTATAGGAAAATTCAAATGAGATGAAACTGATACACTGAACAATAAATTATGACTGCTGTATTTAAAAATGTTAAAATTTCTTTGGAGAACTATGGTTTCCAGATTCTTACCTTCATAACATCATGCAAACACTATGGCTTTGAAGCAATGTCATTCATGGATGTATTGTTCAATGATTTTCCATTCTGAGATTCTTTTTGTCAGGCATTGAACTCTTGCTGAAAAGCTATCAGTATGGGGTTTTTTATCCCTTCAAAATTTCCC
>NW_009216338.1:20726-23956 GCF_000690835.1 Fulmarus glacialis
ATGTTGAGGCAGCTGGATAGCTTGACTCTGGACATGGCAGGATAGCCATGTTTTATAGTCCTCTGCAGGATTGGTACCATCCTGTGCAACTCAGAATGAGTAGAGATCATTAATACATATTTCATTATTAAACTGGAATGTCACAGACTGGTTAAAATAATTCACCTGACTGGAATACAAATATAATTGGGTATAGTTTGCTAGAAAAGAAAGGCAACAGAAGAGGCACTAGCTCAGCCTTCTAACACAAAGAACAAATTCTGACACTGAGACTGTAAATGGAGCTTTCTGAAAGGTTCTGGGTAATGATTCAAGGGCAAAAGGAACAGAATCATAGAATCAAAGAATCATAGAATAGTTTGGGTTGGAAGGGGCCTTTAAAGGTCATCTAGTCCAACCCCCTTGCTGTGGGCAGGGACATCTTCAAGTTATCTAACTTAATCTAAGTTAGGTGTTTTCATATTGTAAGACTGATGTTTTTCATTCTATGTAGTTAAAGAATTGACTGGTGAAATCAGAGCACAAATGGCAGTTATTTTGAGAATTTATGGATCAAAGATGAAAAAGGTAATTGTCGTGCTACACTTTAAAAAAATGTGGAAAAGGAGGAGACAAGGAATTATGTATCTGTCAGCTTTACTTCTATTTCCAAATAGTTACTGGAACAAATAATCTAGCAAACCTGGAGCACCTGGAAATAAAAAAAGAGGACAGTAATAGCCAAAAAAAGATTTGTCAAGAACAAATCACCTCAAAACAACCTAATTCAGTTCTGTAATAGGATAATAGACCTTGTAGACAGAATAGAAGTAGCAGAGTCATATAACTTGACTTTTAAAGTCTTTTGGCATTGTGCCTCATGATAGTACTAAGAAAGCTGAGAAAAAATGTTTGAATGAAAAAGCTTAAGGGTGGAATCCTAGCAAATCTGGCAAGGAAATTGTGCCTGTGTGGAAGTCCTTAATTCACTGCCAAAATGATAGGGTTTTGCAGGGATCAGTAACTACAACAAAGCACTAAAAATCCTACGTAGGAATAAGTTGGATTCATCTCACTGGATCTTCGAGAGTGGATTAAAAAGTGTGCCACAAGTTCTAAATCTATATAGTCTCTATATAATATAATAGAATGTCCTGCTGGAGGCAGGTGAAAAGACTGGATGATCTCCACCTGTGATTCTTTGTTCCTTTCTGCATGCAAATTTGTATGAGGATATGTGTTCATTTTTTGACTTCCAGGTTTTATTTGTCTATTCATTTATGTAGTTAACAGTTTTCATATCAGTGGGATTATTTGCAGTTAAGTGCATCCAGAATTACATTTCTGGAATTTTTGTAAATACATCTAATTGTTGGTTAAAAACACTGTGTGATTCAGTACGTGCAGGCAATTCCTATGTCAAAGGAAGAAGTAGCTATTTAGTTATATGGATAGTTAATTACTCAGACATAGATTAAGAAGCAGCAGTCTACTGTTTCCATGAACAATGCTATTTATAGAGATGGATATTTTTACAGATAATTTGAAGATTTAATGCTTGATTGCATTGTGAGGACCTTTTAGGATTACATATATGTTACATATTATTTACTAAATTCAAAAGTTAGGTTTTAATTTTAACACACAAAGAGTTTGAAGTCTAATTCTAGGGAAGGTTCAAATGATGCTCTGTGCCTCTAACTGCACCATATGGTCTAAATGCTGAGTATTTTATAAACATGCCTCAGACAGCTCTAAATTAGGTCATGGCTAAAACAGCAAAATCAAAGTAAAATTTGGGTCAAAAGGACCTGCTTGTCCTTTCTGTGTTACACAGAAATAATTCAATGCATAAATCATGTACATCTGCATAGATGTCTAACTTGTGAATCATGTTTTTGTCATTAAAATTTCATATGTTGAGTAAAGCCACAGTGTTCCATCAGGATCAAGTTATGCTTTACACAGAGAAAAAAATGTCCTACTCAGAAAAATATATTATGTAGGCATAAGTATTAAATCCATAGTTAATAGGTCCTTAAGGTTTTTTGAGATCTTAGCTGGATTAAAATTCCCATGTTCTGCAGTTCAGTGACTAAATTCATTCTCTCATCTGTTATTACTTCTCTCTGGGTAGTTGAGTTTTCTGCAATATTGTATATTAATCCAGAATAGTCATATATTACATTATACATATGCAATAGCTGTTAGCATTGTAAAACATGTTAATTTCTTTCCTCAGAGCCTCTTAATCTTTTGATGAATATCGCCAGTATGATACAATATTGATGGATCTCTGCACACCCAGAAACTTGGGACAATCAACTGCAGAGGACTCCTAACATCTCAAGAATGTATCTACATAAAGCTCAGTTTCTTAAGAAAGCTTGTCTTAAAATGTTTTGGAGTGGCTTACCTTAAAGGTGGTATTCAGCTCACCTAAAAGTTAGATTATCTAAAAGTTACATATCTAATGAAACCATATGCCTTTGACTGATGGAAAGAGAGACACGTCACCGGGGAGACAACAATTTTTTCCTAAAATGGGTATCTAAAGGTGAGTCATAGAATCATAGAATCATAGAATCATAGAATTATAGAATAGTTTGGGTTGGAAGGGACCTTTAAAGGTCATCTAGTCCAACCCCCCTGCCATGGGCAGGGACATCTTCAACTCAATCAGGTTGCTCAGAGCCCTGTCCAACCTGACCTTTAATGTTTCCAGGGATGGGGCATCTACCACCTCTCTGGGCAACCTGTTCCAGTGTTTCACCACCCTCATTGGAAAAAATTTCTTCCTTCTATCTAGTCTAAATCTACCCTCTTTTAGTTTAAAACCTTTCCCCCTTGTCCTGTTGCAACAGGCCCTGCTAAAAAGTTTGCTGCCGTCTTTCTTATAAGCCCCTTTAAGTACTGAAAGGCTGCAATAAGGTCTCCCCAAAGCCTTCTCTTCTCCAGGCTGAATAACCCCAACTCTCTCAGCCTTTCTTCATAGGAGAGGCGTTCCATCCCCCTGATCATTTTTGTGGCCCTCCTCCGGACGCGCTCCAACAGGTCCATGTCTTTCTTGTGCTGAGGGCTCCAGAGCGGGACAGCGGGACGCAGTACGCCAAGTGGGCTCTCACCAGAGCAGAGGAGAGGGGCAGAATCACTGGCCTTGACCTGCTGGCCATACTTCTTTTGATGCAACCCAGGATACGCTTGGCTTTCTGGGCTGCAGAAGCACATTGCTGGCTTATGTCCAGCTTTTC
>NW_009216339.1:0-16578 GCF_000690835.1 Fulmarus glacialis
CCCTCCGAAATTAAAAGCTGAAGACTTTCTGTTGTTTTCACTAATGGGAAGCCTGTATTTCCACACTAGTAAATTACTTGCTTAGGTTTAATTTTAGTGGAGAAGATTTTGCTATAGCAGTGTACAGTGCAAAATCTGACAAGTAGAGTGGGAAATTCACACTTTACAAACATCTATTTATACAGTCACTCCTGCAGATCTTTTATACCCATCAGGCCAAAGGATTCAATTGATAAAACTCTTACAAAGAAACTCAGCATTCACTAGAGAGATGTGTTTAACCAAAAGGGGATTAATGCAAGTCTGTTTTCTAGCATTTTAAGATATTCAGTTTAGGCAGGAGATAATGTAGTGGAGTACACACTGTTCCTTTCTTTTCCCTAATACGAAACTATTTAGTGTTCCTCATTTTAAAATTCAGGTATGAGGCCACAGCATTAGTGAGATTACTCACCATCAAAAAAAAATTTTTTTTCTTGTCTGTGAATTGTATCACACACAAAAATCACCTTCTCCTATATTATTAAATTACAGATTCCCTGATCTTTAGAACAAGAACTTACACACCAAAATTTAGCCATACGATTTAAGCTGAAATTTAACAGATCAAAAAAAATTTTAAAAAAGATGTTCTGATACTTCGGCTGATATAACCTTAAATAGTACTATCTTTAATAGCAGAGGATGTTTTCAATTGCTTACAATATTATGAAACCCTCAAAGTCAAAGAAATATTTGAGAGTCGATGTTGCTGGGAAACGTGCTACTACACGAGTTTTGTTTGCCGCTTAAGCATTTCTTTCTATGCCAATTTAGAGAGCATTGCAAGCAAATCAGAAAAAACAATACAAAACAAAACACAACCAACCACCACACAACTCAGCCCAGTCTTTTCTCAGCCCAGTCACAGCTGCTTGTACAGGAATAAACGATAGATGCAAGGATAGAGAAAGCGTGCATTGGCAACAGAAATCTTAGGCTAGAGAAACTATGCATAGAAATCTAATTTTAATTCAAGTGCCACAAGAGCCACTGTAAAGAGCAATGCATCTATCTATCATCAATTTATCTTTGCTCTTCTCTCAGACACCTTTAGAGGTCAAATCCCCCTCAGTTGGAGGGTGCCTCCACTAATGAAAGGGGGAAGTGGGATTTCTCAGTTCTAGACACCAACAGTTAGGAAGTGACTCCTACTTCAATTAATTAAACACAATATGTAATTTTATCCCAGGCTTTTAAAACAAGGAGAAATTGGTAATTCACAACAAAATTCAACACGAACGCAACCCTTTACATACTGTTCATTACTAGTATCCTTTATTTCCAACACAGCCCAACATGTAGCAAATCCCTACATCCCTCACACTCCCTATTTTAGCCAGAAATAAACTTTATCTGTTTTTTGACTGAACTTTGCTGTTTGAAACTACTTGTCCGCTTTAGGTGAAGCATATGCTGAAGTATCTCATGGAATTAGCTAGTAAAATAACATCATGACAGTGGAAATGAAGAATATAAACCAGTATTTCATTAATCAGAAAGACACATGGAATAAACCGCAATTAACTACTTGGAATTTGTGCAGGATTCTCATTAATAGGATTAACATCCCTCTTCTGACGAAACATGTCCAAGAACTTCTAACTTGCTCAAGAGGTCAAGACTTCATTTTGTTTTGCCTCTCATTTAGAAAACGACGGCATTGGCAATCACTGCAAAGCTTCAGCATAACACCACACTTACGGCCCTTGTTCACTACAGACTCACGGCCAAGTCTAACATACAGACTTTTCAAATGCAATTTTCTGCACATAGGTTACCTGGAAGTCTCCAATCAGGATTGCTACAGTTTAGCTTTGATCATCAGTCAGGATCATCACAATGGGAAAGGGAATGACTACTTTCAGCAAAAACTGCTGAAATTCATGTTGAATCCTTTTATTTTTATTAACAACACATATAGAATTTTTGGTTCCACACTTATCAAATAGAAGAGCACAACTTTTTTTTTCCCCCCCTGTATTAAAAGGGAAAATACATAAACACAGGTGCCAAGAGGAACAAAGAACATCTCCTTCTGGTCAAAGACATAGCCATTCCTACCTCTCACATTCGGTCTTTTCCCTGTCACACTAACATGGGGAAAGGAAATGAGTTTTTTTTCCCTCCAACTTAAGGTATAACCACAAATTGGATACATATATGAGCAATGCAGTATTGCTGCTGGATCGAAAGGAAAAAGAAATGTGCATCATGGCAGATATTCTTTACCAGCAAAAAACATTAATTGGAGTAACACTAAAAACAGGATTGGGAGTAAAGAAATTTTTGGAACTATACCCCCAGTAAAAGTTTCCTAAATAAAGTAGCTTTAACTTTGAAATTCATTATCTTTTTCTACGCTACAAAAACATCCTCTCTCCCCCTCCTATCTATTACAATATTATCAAACCCCTTTGAAAAGCATCATAATTAACTCAAAAATTCTACAGTTGCAAGGTACGCCAAGTCTTGTGGAAAACCCTAAGACGTAACTCTTGATTAACTCACAATGTGTTCTGGCACTTTTGGAATGCCATGTGTGGTACATGTATGCCATGTACCATAGCATCTACATTAACAAGTAGCAATGCTACAACCCCTCCTGTCCCTAGACGCAGGTCTCGAAGAGCTCTGTGCAGCTGCTGTCATCACTGTTACTCTGCAGGACAGCATGCTCCTACCCTCTCTTCTACCCGTACAGTCATGGGTTGAATGCAGACAAAGTAGGTAGAAATGACAGAGGCAAAGTCTCTCAACAAATCTACATAGCTCTTGATTTACACACTCTTAAGCCACAGGATCAGCCCCCTCCAGGTCCACAAAAATGCCCTGCAGAGAAGGACTTGGGGGTACTGGTGGATGAAAAATTGGACATGAGCTGGCAATGTGCCCTCACAGCACAGAAAGCCAACCGTATCCTGGGCTGTGTAAAAAATAACGTGGCCAGCAGGTCTAGAGAAGTAATTCTGCCCCTCTATTCAGTCCTGGTGAGACCCCACCTGGAGTACTGCATCCAGCTTTGGAGCCCTCAGCACAAGAAAGACATGGACCTGTTGGAGCGCGTCCAGGGGAGGGCCACAAAAATGGTCAGAGAACTGTAACATCTCTCCTATGAAGAAAGGCTGAGAGAGTTGGGGTTGTTCAGCCTGGAAAAGAGAAGGCTCCAGGGAGACCTTATTGCGGCCTTTCAGTACTTAAAAGGGGTTTATAAGAAAGATGGAGACAGACTTTATAGTAGGGCCTGTAGCAATAGGACAAGGGGGAATGGTTTTAAACTAAAAGAGGGTAGATTTAGACTAATATAAGGAACAAATTTTTTACGATGAGGATGGTGAAACACTGGAACAAGTTGCGCAGAGAGGTGGTAGATTCCCCATGCCTGGAAACATTCAAGGTCAGGTTGGACGGGCTCTGAGCAACGTGATCTAGTTGAAGACGTCCCTGCTCACGGCAGGGGGGTTGGACTAGATGACCTTTAAAGGTCCCTTCCAATCCAAACTATTCTATGATTCTGTGAAAATCGATAATACTATGAACACTGCATGACACACAGGGCAGTCATGCTCTCAGTTTATTTCCACCATTTTTAATGCCCTGTTCACATTCAGGAAGCTCCTTCCTGACACCAGCTGTTCAGAGGTCAAGAAGTTAAACTAAAAAAAACAACTAAAAAACCCCAAACAAACAAGTTTCTTTCCATTAAGTAACTGCTACAAAGAATCAGCTTCTTTGTGTATATTTGTAACTTGTTTTTAGAAGCTCATTATAAGTATCTCGTTTCCATGGGAATAACAAAACAAATATATTATCTTTCATTTTCCAAGTGTTACAAGTTCAAACAACTTGTCTACAATTACATATGCCAAGGGCGATCTCTCAGCTATTAACACTCTTCTCTTAGGTTTAGCACTTCAAAGAGTTAATAGAGATTGTCGTGGTTTAACCTGGCAGGCAGCCAAATATCACGCAGCCGCACGCTCACTCCCCCCGCCAGTGGGGCGGGGAGAGAATTGGAAGGGTGAGAGTGAGAAAAACTCGTGGGTTGAGATAAAGACAGTTTAATAGAACAGAAAAGGGAAAATAATAATAATAATGATAGAATATACAAAATGAGTGATGCACAATGCAATTGCTCACCACCCGCGCTGACCGATAACCAAGTAGCGATCAGTACTTCCTGGATCACGCCTATCATTCATATACTGAGCATGACGTCACATGGTATGGAATACTCCATTGGCCAGCTGAGCTGGCTGTCCTGATTACGTTCCCTCCCATCTTGTGTACCTAGCTCAGTCAGTAGGCATGGGAGCTGTCCTTGGACTAGGAGGGCACTTAGCAACAACTGAAAACATCAGTGTGTTATCAACATTCTCCTCATACTAAATCCAAAACACAGCACTAGCAAGAAATTTAACCCTATCCCAGCCAAAACCAGGACAGAGATCTAGAAAGAAGATAAAATACTGTACATTAAAAAAGAAAAGAAAAAAAAAAGAAAAAAAAGAAAAAAAGAAGATGAAAGGAATAGAAGGAATGTGTGAACAGCTACAGAAACACGACACACTCAGACACTGGAAATGCAAATTAAAACTATCTGACCAGAAAATGAGACAAAATGGAAAATAATAACAATAGAGGGAAGGTGGGGGAAAAAAAGGCTTTTATGAAAACAGACCTCATAAGGTTGGCCACCTCAATGAAAAGAACAAAACATACATGAAGGACATTAGTCATATAAATTTTTAAAGCCCTGTACTTTATTATGACACAAAGAAACCTTTATGTTTAGGAAGGATACATTCTTACATGCCATTCTATTTTAAGCTCTGCTTCTTACAACAAAGGGAATTACTCTAATGCATCATCCTTTGGTGGAGGAAACTGTATTCATGGTACACTCATGAAAGTTGCTTGTATCTATGCCTACCTTTGGGAACAGACTGAACATACTCAGAAGAATTTTAGGGAGCTTCACATCACTTCCCCTTCCTCGATGGGTCTCTCTACATGTAACCACTACAAATGGGGAGATTCTGAACGAAAGCTTGAATTCCTCAGTTTGCTCTTGGGAGCCCGAGTTCACATATGTAAAAGCACCAGTTCTGAGCTTGGACACCAGCATAGTGAACATAAAGTATAAAAGATCAATCATTGGCCCAAAGTAGACTGCAATAGCAAGTGATGCAGTTTTCATCTGCAAATATTACTACTAGCAGTGTCCTGTGTTCACAAGATTAGAACAATGCAGTGTGTAAACATACCGTTGCAATTTAATACTTCTATGTTATTTGGACTTGAATACTATTTGGATTAACAGTTGCCTACAATTTTAGCTGAAAAGAAAAGCAAAGCTATACAAATATACTCCACATACCCAATACACAAAATCCTTGACCAGTATTAGAAATCTTTATCTCCATAGCGCTATTACAGTTCAGTGTTAATACAGCAAAGTCTCAAACATAATAGTTTTCTGTCTTAAACTCTGAGCTACCAAAAGTCATCCCATACTCCCATCCCAAAAGGTCACTTTTCCTTTCAATTTTCTTAGACTGAAGAGGGGGAAGATGATGTAAAAATACTCAAAGAAGCTTCTACTCTTGCTAGCATGTCAGAGAGGATTACAGCAGGATATACTAACCATGACTGTTTTGCCGTGGAAGTATTCATCTACCCATAAAGGTCTAAGGAGTATAGAAAGTCTGACAAGGGTCTGAAGACAGCATAACTAGAGGTGGAAGCCTAACAAATGTTTCTGCATAAACTCTTGTACAAGGAGTTTTGTTTGTAAGGTTTATTTAGTCTAAATTCACCATGGACTTGGGTGTCTCAGTCAACCGAGCAGTCAAGCAAAACTCAACAGTGTCATCTCCTGTAAATCAGAACAAATAGGATTTTGGGTACTCCCTATATTTATTCTCTTCCCAAGGCAGTCTCATTCATTCAGAAGACAGAATGAAGGATTGCGCTGGCAACAGCATGCCTGAGTGGCTTATTTGTCAGAGTTTGTGACTTACTGGCACAATAAGTTTAATCAGGCAATTTCTGATTTGCCACTACTGCTCCCACATCCATGTAGGTAACTGCTAACCAAATAATAAGAAACACTCCTGAATTATCAGAATTAATCATTTAAATTATTCAAATTAATCATATAAAGGTGTCATGACAACATTGAGAACAGATCATAAGTCAGACATTTTACCCCAAACCCTAACAAAGGCATATTTCCTAATGACATTCAGACCAGACTTTGAACTTTAACTGTTTCTACTTTATCTTAACTAACAAACAAAAAAGGGAAATGGGAAGTGTTTCTTCTAAAACATGTTTTTTTTTTTTCTTTTTTTTTCTTTTTTTTTTAAGTGAAATAATAGATGGATCTTGTTCAACTTGTCCAGAATTTTTTACTTTTTTTCCAAGAGCAACCTGCCATACTAAAAACTCACTAGAGCAGAAACTCCCTGATTTTCATACAAATAGATTTTTCTAATTTACCACTTTACAGCAGCAACTTTATGATTATTGCTGTGGTATTTCCCAAAGCATTTAGTCCTGTTCCTTTAGTAGAAATGATGTTTATTCTTTTCTTGCTACTTGTGATAACACACCAAGTCTTTCTGATGTAGTAATGTACATTAATAGCAATGGTTAGTGGTATTTGTACTGTACATGTTGACAGTAGAAAGGTACCACAGACAAATTCCTTGAAGCAAAAAAAGGTTTGTACCGGTCTCTACAAAACAAATCACTCATCTAACAGATATATTCTGCTGTAAAGTTACCAGCACAAAGTCCAAGGCTAATCTGTTTAACCAAGAAGCAGATTATGCCACGGGGCTGGTAATTTTTTTTTTTTTCCTTTTGTGGTTTACAATTTTCACTTTCTGCTCTCTTTGGGCTACACAGCTCAGCATTTTTACTGGCCATCAGCCCCACAACTCACAGTCAAAAAAAAGCCGCAAACTAAAGCTAGGGCCCTAGATAGGCTAACCAGGCTGCTAGAACCTTGCAATCTAATGGAGTATTTAACATATCCTGTGAAGATCTGTTTCTTGCTATATATCAGTCAAGAACAAAATTACAAAATTTAGATATACAATGCAAAAAACTTATGAATGAAAAAGAGAACACAGTTTCTTGGATAAAACTGAACAATGTATGACTAATCCAAAGCAGAGACTTGTATAAAAATTTGACAAATACAGCTGAAGGGAGAAGGGGTGGGGGGGAAGGAAACATACTGTAATACAATTCTATCAGGTTCTTTGCACTGCACTATCTAATAACTCTAAAGAAAGGTGGTTGTAAAACAACCAATTAAGAAAACAAAACCTGAGGTATCACCTTGCATCAGAGACTTCTGCCCAATTAATGGGTAGGACTGGGATACTGAAATTAGACATCTGGATGTTGATGCAAGCAGGAGTAAACTGGCAAATTGTTAGGAAAGAAGATATCCTTCCAGAAGATATCCTCAGAAAAATGATCCTAGGAAGAAGATACAACAGAGAACTTCAGCTAAGGTAGTGGTCACTTCTAGAACACAGGCACCTTTGAGTGCATAGCTATTTACCAGAAGTGGAATCCCTTGAGGGAAAGATTAGGACTGACAAAGGACATCCAGATGACTTTCACAATTACTCTATAAATATAGAGTAGCATCTTGGCCAAGTCAGACATAAGGAGTTGGACTGAATGGCTTCATATACCCCACAATCACAAGGTAATTGCATCATCAGTTTTTTCATCATTCCAGGAGAGCAAAGCAACAAGAGAGGCACAACGCAAAATGCAGTGCAAAATGCTCTTTCTATATCAAGCAATAGTCACGACTTGCAGAAACCTCTCTGGAGTCAGGGAGCGGGCAGCAAGGGTAGAAGAACACGCATCATTCACTCCGGAACTGAACCTGGAAGTGCCAGTTTCCCTCCAGGTCTCATTACTGAGCAAGGGTAAAGCAGAGTGCACCTACTTCATTCTAAGTATCTGAAACTGTGACAGCTTGTGAACTGCCATGCTTTGAAAATCTGAAGCAAGAGGACTTCAGCAGCTCACTAAACCAGCAGTCGATATCTTTATCAGGCTTTATTTTAACCTAAATATTTTAGGCTTCTCTCATCAAAACTCTCTTCTCCTATATTTAAAGTTAACCTTTTTCTCCTCTTGGCTTTATTTTTGTAGCATTTCCTTCCTATGTGAAAATTTGTTTCCATTAAAATAAAACCTGAAGTTTAAAAAAAAAAAAAAGGCAAACCCAAAACCTATGAGCCTATCAGATAAAATAGTATTGGGAAGGGAATGAAGATGGGGACTGGAGAAAGAAAATGACTTGGCAAAAACATGTAGTAGGTAAAAGCTTCCAAAGGAAAGCAAACCCCAGAATGAGTTAAAGAGGTTAATAGGACTTAAGGAGGATAAGGAAAAGAAAACATCCAAGCAGAAAGTAGTTCTGATGGTTATATAGGGCTTAGAGGAAGAGATTAAATTAGCTTAAAAGAGTAGCAGAATCCACTTGTTCAGGGTTTGTTTGGGATTTTTTTTCAGTTTAAGAGAACAAAAATAATGTTATATCTGGATATTTAGGAATAAAGATCCATGTAATGGTTAGCTACTGATAAAAAGCTGCAAAGGAAGTATTTGGAAAACTCTGTGAAGCCTGAAGAAAGCGCATGCCCCAACTTACATCAAAGCAGTTTGCAAATGCATTTCTCATGACAGGCATGTACCTAAGTTTGAAAGAGATAGAAACATGCGCTACCAAGTAGTCTGGGAGGGCTTCAACTTTTCCTTGTTAACTGGTATCATACAAAGAAGAGAGATGTTCTGGCTGTCAATCCCCTGGACTCTACACAAAGAATGTAATAACTGTACACATACAATGGATGAAAGATAGTAATTTTATCACAAACATATTGCTTTTATCCTTAGAATGCTGTCTACTTCTGTGAAAAAATCCAGTAAATGACATGCAACTTACAGAGCATGTTGTTCAGTAACATAGAAATCTATCTTTCGGGTACATGAAGGACTGGGACTATTTGTCAGTACAACTTGGGTGGAAGTTAGACATTAAAGGACATGGCAGGGGTGAGTGACAGCAGCAGGGAAGTTAGCCAAAGTACAGAAAGATGTAAGAAATGGACAGCAAAAAAAGAGAGGCTGCAGACAAGTCTTAGACCCAAATGGTAGGGGACAAACTAGTGCTGAAGCAGGAAGACGGTGCCTCAGAATCAGGCTTCTGCAGATATGCTGGTTTCTTCTCCAGAGGGCTCAACTTATTTGCCGTTCTCTTTGGTTCTTGTCATCTTAAGCATATGCGCTAGGCTGGGCACACACACACAGATCATAGGGGAAGGGAGCAGAAACTGTTAACCACAGTATAATAACCTAATACAGTTCACAGCTGCCAGGGACACTGCTGAGCACATCCAAAATATGAAAATCCAAGAGGATGATGTCATAGTGCTCATTAAGTCAGCCTCATACCAATAAATGAAAGCAGTTAAGGATAGCTGAAGATGTACTAACAGTTCTCAATAGCTAATCATTTCATCTGTCAGTCTTCCCCAGGCTGTGATGAACTTACCACACAAGCTAGTGATAAGAAACTATTTTCTTATAATACTACTTAGCATTTTATCTTTCAGAGGGCTGAAAAAGCTGATACAGCTGCTACAGTTTCAAAAGTTCTTTCTGCTGTTAAAGTGCAGAGGCTTATGGCAAAGGCATTACAGCTGAGAGGACAGGGCAAAGAACCAACATCACCTGTACTTTCTCTGCCAGTTAAAGCAGTGCACATGAACTCATTACTTGATAACCCAGGGAAGGAAAAGTAGGAAACACAGATAAGGCATCCTTCTAGAGCTCATCAGCAATCCCATATGAGCTGACACATCTCATTCATGTCCAAGAAAAAAAAAAAAACAGCAGCTAGGTTTATTTTGATTCACTCTCCCCAGCAGCGTGAAAATATTTGGTAAAAAGCAGACCAGTCTACATACAATGAAACAATGTCCAACAAAACACTGTTGAAAGGAAGCTGGAATACTGTCACAAGCCGTGACCATGAGCAAGGCCAATGCTGCACGGCCAAACGTCCTCTAAGCAAAAGCGAATACATTTGATCCCAAGCAGTTAATCCATAGAAACTATACCAAATTGTTCATAAGTATGAAAAGAAAATGATTCTCAAGGACAGCTTTCAGATTATTAGCTATTTTTCAGGACTTCTGTTATATTATTAACCTGAATTTGTATAAATACATGACAATCAGAGATAGGAAAAGAGACATAACCCAATGAACTTTCGCATTAGCACCCAGTCCCCTCAGGCTTTTGATAGTCAGTAACCTCACTTACTGCTTTCTCTCCACATGCAGTATCTATGTTTTGGCTGTGTTGAAATTCAGGGAAGACAAGTTACCCCTTTTGATGAGACAAGTCAACCAAGAACAGGATGTGGCATTTGATAGAGGAAAGAAAAATGAAATCTCCACAGTAGAGATCAAGCAGTTACATAAGACAGTGCTATTTTTATTAATGAGGCTCAGAACAGAAAAGCTCAGTATCTCACTAAGGACTAGATATTATATGATTATATGATACGACATCTTACTCGATTCAGGTAAAATTCAAACACAACTACAAGAGGTCAAAGACCAATGGCATTATTAAATAGGACTTGACACAGTAAGATCTTAACTCATTAAGTCTCAAGATATTAGAGCTTAAATTATGCTTTCAATAAGAACTGAATTGGACTTTGAAAGTAAACCATTGCACAAGGAACAGAATAACAACTGAATCCAATTCATTATTATGCAACAGCAGTGAAGATCCAAGCTTCTTTCTAGCAACATATCATCCAAAAGTTTTTCTCCTCTCAGTTTTTCCTTAAAACTACATTAAAAAAAAAAAAACTTATGTGCTGCTAAATTTCCTAGAATTTCTTTCTTGTTTTCCTCCTAGGATTTTGTGATGTTTCAGCAAAAAGCGTAGCTCCATATCTTTACAATGTCTAATATTACAGGGTTTTTTTAATTCCCAGGCAGGATCTTTATAGCTACCAAAATGGCCATTTCACCTACATTGGGCCAATCCACATCAGAACGGCATGAAAAGAACAATGCAAGATGGTGGCAAGGCAAAAGGTGTGTATTGCGGCGACATGTTTTTAAATCACTATGAAGCTCAAGTAAAACTACAAGTGTAACTTGAACGTTTTATTGCTTGTTCCTATAGGGAAACTGGAACACTGTTCCAGTGAGGCCTCTGACAAAACTCCCATCCTAATTCAGAAGTTACACTGTTCAGTATAAAGAAAAAAAGTCACTGACTGAAGACAAGAAAAATGAAGGGAAACGGATGGAAAAAGCAACCTTTAATTCACATAGAGCATATTCACTCTATTATTCAGGCACTGTAGCTGTTTGTTAATGTCCATACTGCCAAGACACACAAGTTTACTCATATTTCTTGGCCAAGAAATTTAGAAAGCACTAGCCGATAGCTGAGGTACCCAGCTACCCTCCAGCTCCAGGACATTCCCCCCTACCCTCCAAGTAAATATTTCCAGTTACAGACTGGTTTGGGGTTTTTTTTGAGAAAAAAGTATAATACCATTTAATACTGTACATAATAAATGTCTTTGCATAGCTATTTCTGAAAGGTAATTTAAACATTAAGTGACACAGCTTGATGTATTTGGGGACTGTGATAAATGCTACTATGGAAGCCAGAGCATCAGTCTCATCTAATTCAAGGCAGGACCTTCCTTTAGAGTTTAATAACACAGAATTGAAAACCAACAGATTTTTATCAGACTGTCCCAATAAAAAAAATCATTGTCAGATGGTTTTACAACAGCAACATTCCAGTTTTTCAAAGGATTTCACAGGGTTGGAATTTTTTCCATGTCAAATCACATATAAGCATGAAAGCAATTTCTGAACCCAGTGACAGCTCAATGATAGTGAACTCTCCTGAAAGGTGAGTTCATGTAAGTAAAAAAGCATGGGAGGAGTTGTTTCAGTGATCCTGAAGACAGGGAGAAAACATGGATGTATGTATATCTGCTAACATTTTCTGCTGGCAATATGAGAAGGTAGCAGCATTAAAAATAAGACAGCTGGCGTTAACTGAGAGTGCAAGCTCAGTCTATGGGAATCATTGACCATGGATGGAGACAGAAAGCTGTGAAATCAAGTATGACACACCAAGTGAAAGAAGAAAAATTAACTACAATGGCAGTCCATATCCAGAGGTCACATGCACGGAAACCCACAAGAGATCTGTTTGTTATAATCAACAGCCAAGGACCAAATCAAAACCTTCAAGAAAGGAGACCCCAGACTGCAGGTACGCACACAGCAAAAATATCACAATTTCTCTTTCAAGCAAAACAAGACGTATAACCTAAATAACGAAGAAAGTGCACATGCCTCCCCTTCTGGAAGATTGCCTTCCCACATGACAGGGAAAATTGGATGGTCACAGGAAAGCTCTAAATACGCAGATGGTCTCCAATCTTTCCATTCTATGTGTGTTCCTTGTATGTGAGATTTAAATCCGTGTTAAAACTCCAACATTCACAATAATGTCCTGTTCCCCATATCCCTCTTACCTTCATGTCTTCTGAAACAGCAGTTAGAGACTTAAAATTACTAATGCAATTGTCTGCATTGCCAGCAATCATTCCCATTTTACAAAACAAAAATCAAGACAGAAAAACAGGCAGACTGTGGCCAAAACAGTCTCTCCCACAGTTTGCAATGAGACTAGGAGAATATTTGAAGAGATACCCACCTGAAGAGAACTGTACATTTAAAAAAGGAAAACAGAAAACCTATAGTTGTTTGATGTGCACAATATTCCTCCTAATCTTTGCCCACAAGTACAAAAAGCACACACAGAGAAAAAATAATTGCACATATTTGAGATGTAGAAAATTGACATTTCAACACTTTAAATGATGTTCTTGCTTTGTATACACCATTGTTCAATCAGCTACAAACTTGCAGAAACATCAAGTTACTTCAACCAGGATAGTCCACTCAAAAACTGAATGCACACAAAAATTTGTGGAAAAAGTATTCTCCTATCATTCGGGAAAAAATGGGGAAAAAAAAAAAAACAGGAGATGGGAAACAAAACAGGAAATCTATGAGTCCAAGCTAATTCTTGCTGATATGAAAAGTTAGGAAGTAAGCTGAACTTAAATAATTATTGTAAGAATTTTTTTTTAAATGTCCGGTCTTGCATTTTTTAAATCTTCCTCACCTGACAAAACAAACTAAAAGCCAAAGGTACTCCAGATACCAAATCCAAGTTTTCAGAAATATCTCTAAATTTGCTTTTGTTCTTATCTGGTAGACATCATGCTTTCTAGTTCAGATTATATACAAGTCACCTAGAACACCAGGCATGTAAATGAAGGTTTTTAAGCAACAAAGAGTTTTAATTGGTCAACACAGTATTTTTGAAAACCACATATGCAAAATTGTAACCCACTCAGAAATCATGTTGAAAATTAATTCTCTAAGGTGGGTGTTCAAGAGAATGTCAGAAGACAAATTCTACGTCAAGAACAGAGTTTTGCTCAGTTCACCTTTCGCAATAGCTTTGATATGTCCTTACTGCAGTGAATGAATAGGGGAACACCAAACACACTGAATTCTTCTCATGGCACATAATAAAATGCTTTCAAGTTAACCTGAAACTGAAGCATAGTGAAAAACAGCCCAACAAAAACAAACAGGCCAACATTTTTCAGAGACCTGATGCTGCAATCAGGTGACAAGAAACCAAAAAACCCAGCAAACCAAAACCACAAATAACCATAAACCAAGACTGCTTCCATTCAGACCAAAGAATAAATGTAAGACAATCGTCATGTCAACAGGATCCTTATTTAAGCACAGTGCTTTAATTTTTTGTATGGATCCAAAGAAGCTAATTTGGCTTTGAGTGATCTGACTTCATACGTATCCTGCACTCTTGGAAAAAGCTCTGTTGCAAGATTACCATAAAGCAATGATGCACGTATCTATTACAGAAGTTACTTCTATCTGCTCACTCAAGCATCAATGTCATTTCCAGAAAAATCTTACCGTTCTTTTGCAGAACAGGCACTGAAATAACCTCCATGAGAACGTACAGAGTGATGAGCAGTTTCTAACTACTGGAAAGTGCAAGATTTTTCATGCAGAAGCTGAAAAGGCTCACGTTCTGCTAACACTTGTAGCCAGTCTCTTATTGCTCATGTGTGCCATAGAGATATACATAAATTGAGAGGTAAATACTTGCTTTTCTGTTATCCATGCCTTCTAGTCAAATACCCGTTCTGGACTGTTTCCCTCCTTATTAATTTCTCTGGTAGCAAATTTCTCTTTCCTACAGAAAGAGAATTGGGGCTAGGGGTAGTTGTCAATGCAGATGGGAAGCCTTCAGGCTAAATCATCCAGCAGCGAAAGCTATATAACACTTGCATGTGAGAAAGGTGGTGCCTCATTTCTTCTACAGATCCACAAGTCTAAAGACAATTCCATATGCATGCTATTGCCAATGCGGAGAATATTCTTTAATAAGTTCCTCTGCTATGCCTCTATCATTTCTCCTTACCATATCTTGTGGAGGCATGTACCTTTGCACAGCTTAGGGAAAAAATAGCTAATGCATCTGCCTACTTACTTATTTTGTATACCTGAAGAGCCATCTCTATGCACTTCCCATCCCAACATAAACTTGCAGTACTTGACAAGGCAACCATCAATCTGAATGAAGATTCCACTACTAATCATAACAAGGAACATCTGCAGGAAGAACAATATATCTTGCAAGCAGTAAATGCAGGTCCTTAAGCTCTGAGACCTAAACAATTCAATGTAGGCAAAGCAGAGATTGAAGAGAAAAAAATAGAGGGTTTGCAAACCTCAGAGTTCTATCCATTTCCTGATAAAAATCCTAAGCTAAAGTTAAAAATCCTAAGATAACTCTACCAGAGAAAGTCTGCCAAACAAGTAGTTACAATAAAGCTACATCCAGCTTCAGAAATAAGCCATTTTGATTCTGAGGCAGTCCTCCTCAGGGTGAGAGAGACCGATTATCTCTCTGTGTCCAAAGAGGGAAACATATTTTACTAATGGAATTCTCAGTTGTACCACAGAATCTGCAGAACAGTCCATGCCAATGATGTCTTGGCACTCTGTGGAAGCTATAAACAGACAGTGACCAAATTCTCTATGGGAATCTATCTCCTCCCCTGGATTAAAGGTTTGTTTATCAGTCTTTATGGTGCTGACTCATGTGCATCTGAAACCAATCCAAAAGAAATGCAGAAAATTATGACAGCTAACACCAATACAGATACTCTCTCATTTACATCACATTTCTCTCAATTCAAAGCACTAGCTGTATTTAAAAGATCCAAAAGTTTACAATAAACTGAGGTTTACCCACAGTTTTCTATCTTGCAGACATCATCATCATGAACCAAAATGACAAGGAACAATTGGGAAGTCTTCCAAGATGTTGGAATGAATTGTGAAAGCAGACAGGAGACTATGAAAGAACAAGTGTACATTCTTTTGGAAATCTGTGACTTATTTAGATCAACAGCTACTGAAGGAAGGTATCAAGCCAGGCTGGGAAAGATTCCGACAATTTTGGAGATGTCTAACATAACTTCAGTGACTGAACTAAGTAAGCAGCTAGAGTTACTGAACTATTAGGGGAAATTTCTGCCAAATTTATCCATCTCTTACATCTGCTGCAAAATCTATCAGGGCACAGGACCCCCCTGCATGCCAGGATGAAACCGAAGCTGTCCTTAGATGAGTCCAGTTGAACAATGTTGCTGTGACCAGATACCACTGAATAGTTAATAGCATTTCATAAGCTCAAAATAGCTTAGAAGCTTTTCATTCCAAAATGTTGTGGTTTAACCCTAGCCAGCAATTAAACACCACACAGCTGCTTGCTCACCCCTCACCTCCAGTAGGATGGGGGAGAGAATTGGGAGGGCACAAGCAGGAAAACTCGCAGGTTGACATAAGAACAGTTTAATAATTGAAATAAAACAAAGTAAAACAGTAGCAATAATGATAATAACAACAACAATAACAGACTATACAAAGCAGGCGATGCATAATGCAACCACCCGCCACCCAATGCCCAGCCCGTCCCTGAGCCATGATTTCCCCTTCCCGGACCACGGCTCCTAGTTTATATGCTGAGCATGACGTCATATGGTATGGAATACCCCACTGGCCAGTTGGGTTAGCTGTCCTGGCTATGCTCCCTCCCAGCTTCTTGTGCACCCTGCAGAGCATGGGAAGCCAAAAAGTCCTTGACCAGTGTAAGCACTACTTAGCAACAACAAAAGCATCAATGTGCCATCAACTACTTCTCATACCAAACCCAAAACACAGCTACTAGAAAGAAAATTAACTCTATCTCAGCCGAAACCAGGACAGTATCCAGCCCTTATTCTGTAACATCTACGTCATGCCCAGATCTCACATTTTCCAATAC
>NW_009216340.1:0-842 GCF_000690835.1 Fulmarus glacialis
GAGGTTTTTTTGCTACTGTTATCTAAATTGAATTCTTTTTAAACCAATTTTAAATTCAAATAAAGTACTTCCTGACCTTTGTTACACCATCAGTCTTAGCCTTATGGCTGAGGTTCTTTAAATTGTCTCTTTTTTTTCTCTATTTGACAAATGTTGGTAAATAATAAATAAGATAACTCTTGTCTGTTAAAGGAGATACCAAGTGGTTGAGATGATGACTAGTTCTTTTAAGAACAGCTACCTGTCTGCAAATACATATCTAAAGATTGGAGATGTCAGTTGTTTGGAAGAATTCAGTTAAAGGCATTTTCTATTTCTACACTAATATAGATTTTACAGAACAAAGATATATTTGTAAAAAGGCAGAAATATAGGCATTATTAACAACTGTTTTTTGCAATATTTGATTTTGTTTCCATATGCACAGAGTTATTTTTAAAGCCTTTGCTGCATACTCCTATATACCTATGACTTGCCTTGCCATTTGACCAGCAATGCAAGTGTGTCTTATGCAGGCATACCCTTTATAGAGTAGCATTAATTTAGCCTTGCATGTACACCTTACAGTGAAGCTCCTGTGGCCTGGGTTTCTGCTGCCCCGTGTCTGTGTCCCTGGTTGAACAGACGGATGTTGTAGCTTCACTGCTTTTGCTGTGAATCCAGTGGAGGCCCTACTACTCTTCAGCTGGTGGGAGGCTCGACAGAAACTGTTGTAGAAAACGCGGATGCGTGTGCACACCTGTAACACAACAGAGGTGTAAGAGAGCAATACGGTGTAAAACAAGGGCAGTATAACATTAAAGGTAAAACACGGAAGTGGTAATTAGTGCTTCAGGCTCTGT